>NC_134038.1:10588972-10674206 GCF_965140245.1 Athene noctua | reverse complement strand
TCACCAGTTACCATCACTGGCAAAACAGATTCAACTTGGGGAAATTAGTTTAATTTATTACCAATAAAATCAGAGTAGGATAATGAGAAATAAAACCAATTCTTAGAACACCTTCCCCCCACCATTCCCTTCTTCCCAGGATCAACTTCACTCCAAATTTTCTCTATATGCTTCCTGCTAGCGGTACAGGAGGACTGGGGAATGGGGGTTGTGGTCAGTTCATCACCCGTTGTTTCTGCCTCTCCTTCCTCCTCAGGGGGAGGACTCCTCACACTCTTCCCCTCCTCCAGCGTGGGGTCCCTCCCACAGGAGACAGTCCTCCATGAATTTCTCCATCATGAATCCTTCCTATGGGCTGCAGCTCTTACCCACACTAGTATGGGTCCCTTCCATGGACTGCAGTCCTTCAGGCACAGACTGCTCCAGCATGGGACCCCACGGGGTCACAAGTCCTGCCAGCAAACCTGGTCCAGCGTGGGCTCCTCTCTCCATGGGGCCACAGGTCCTGCCAGGAGCCTGCTCCAGCGTGGGCTTCCCACGGGGTCACAGCCTCCTTTGGGCATCCCCCTGCTCCGGCGTGGGGTCCCCCAGGGGCTGCAGGTGGGTCTCTGCTCCCCCATGGAGCTCCATGGGTGCAGGGCACAGCTGCCTCACCACGGGCTGCACCGCGGGCTGCAGGGGAACCTCTGCTTTGTGCCTGGAGCACCTCCTGCCCCCCTTCCTCACTGACCTTGGGATCTGGGGAGTTGTTTCTATCACATATTCTCACTCCTCTCAGCTACTATTATGCAGTGGTGTTTTTCCCTTCTTGCATGTTATCCCAGAGGCACTACCACCATCACTGATGGGCTCAGCCTTGGCCAATAGCGGGTCCGTCTTGGAGCCAGCTGGCGTTGTCTCTGTCGGACATGGGGGAAGCTTCTAGCAGCTTCTTACAGAACCCATCCCTGCAACCCCCTCACTGCTGCCAAAACCTTGCTGTGTGAGCCCAAAACATCTTATTTCCCCCTCTCATTTTTTATTCTACCAGTCTCTAATTCTCTTCACTATTTTTTCCCTTCAATTTTGTCTCCTCATTCTGTTGATACCTCCTTCTGTCCTGTCATGTGGCAACTCTATCATTACACTATTTGAACAAATCCTTACAAGATCAGTTGAGGGAACGTTTCCTCCCAATGACAGCCCTTCTAAGTGAGGGCCACTCTGTTTCCCAGCCCATAACTGTTAGGCTATTTCCTTCAGGATGTTCTTTACTCTGAGGATTAAATCACTTCCTGGAGGTCAGTGGTTCTGGCAAGTGGGGTAGAAACATGAACCACCAGGAAGAGCTGGAGAAGTAAATCAGCAGTGAAAAATAAGAATGTCACAGCATTGTAAGCTAGCAGTAGACTTATTTAAACCTTTGGGCATTTCTGTCTTCCCACCAATTACTGAGTCTGATGGGCTTACTTTCTGATGTGAAGTTCTGCATAGCTCTTGGGAGCTCCTGGGAGCTTCATATCTCCATAGGTCCTGGAAGACCACGATTAACCTACAGGTGCTAAATACTTATATTATCACATAAAAGCAAACTCCAATAAGCTGTACTCGTATAAATCCCCCTCCTACTGATTTCCTAAATTGACTCTTACAGTGAAACAAAGGTGAAAATTCTGTGGCTGCTGTCCTTTCCACAGTATGCCAAATACATAGAAAATAGTAACCCGGGAGTAGATATCAATAATATTCCAGATAAAAGGGCAGAGCAAGTGGCAAGGGGTCCATGTGCAAGGATGATCCTTATTCCTGTTGTTTATACGGCAGCTGTGCTTTATTCAGGATGACCCATAATCCCATCAACCAGTACTTCCTAAATCTGGTGGGAGACAGAACCTTCCCTCCTGAGTTAATTTGATGCCTTTGTCTTCCCTTGCAGTCTGTTCTTCTGTAGTACTTGTAATGTTGAAAGCCAACATGGGAATTTTAATGTTTGGCATATGCACATTTATGAACTATGAAAGAAATTAAAGTTGTCATTTCTGTGCCATTGGCTGGGGACCACAATTTGGCTGAATGGTGCCCTCATTTTTAACAGCATGGGTGAAAGGAGCCAAGATGAAAGCTCATAAACTGTTTCTGTCCCCTTTTGATAGTGACTGAACAACAAAGAAAGAGCAACTGATGTTCTCACATTAAACATTTTGTTCAATATTTAAACATCGAGGCCTAAATTTTTAACACAGTGCAGAAAGCTTCATCTGTGTGCCTCCCATGAAAGGTAATAGGAGGCGTGGAGCTAAATCCCACCACACCACATTTAATATTTATCCCTAAAGGCTTCTTCTGCTGCTGAGGACATTTGAGCACACTGCACTTGCTAAGGCTTCCCGAGGCATTCGACTATTACCTAGCTGATTATGCTGTTTGCAAAGAGCATATTAACTTTCTGCCTTGCAGTACATATAGGGGGAAGAAAGCAAAACAGTTGTGCCAGGCTGCAGACAATGAAAGAAGTTTATAAGATTTAAAGGAAAATCAGAGATTTTGGTTAATCAGTCTAGCCCAAATAATTTAATATACCAATTTAAAAAGTCTAGATAAAAGATAAAAGAAGAACAGAGCCCATATGGGTTGTATCCTGTATTTTTAGATATTGGCTGCAAAATGTGTTTCTACTTATGTTATCCTTCATTCAAGCTCCTCTTTGTGCTTATGCAACTTCAGTGCTCATTTTTTTCATTAAATCTCTGAAGAGGCAATGGCAAATACTTGTTCTGTGCTAGATTGTCTGAATCAGTTTTGCAACATGCTCCTTGGTTCCCGCTCTTGGCTGGGCAAAGCTGTGCTGGTTTTAACAGAGTGCACTCTTCCCTCCACACTTCCCTAAGTGTGGAATTCACTTGGGGGAGGAAAATCTATACCCATTGCCATCCCCCGGGCTACTGGGATAGAGAGAAAGAAGCCTGGTGCCCTCCATGATGGCTCTCCATCCTGTGATGCAGTGTTGGGCATGGGCCATTAGTCTGAGGATACAGAGGAGCACAGAGCAAGATGGAGGATTGCCCCAATGTCGTCAGGGTGTCAGTGAAAATGTAGGTGAGGAAGCTTGCTGTTGTACCAGTATGAAGTCTGTGGGTTGTCCCACTTTTTCTTTTAGTTTGCAGACACACTGTGTGAGAGCTGTGGCTGGAGCACTGCATGCTTCCTGTCCTGTGTTTTTCTTCCCCTAACTGTGGAGTGAATAGTCTTCATGGTGATGGGATACTTACCTGGGCAAACATCAGGGATAAACTCATAGTATAAACTGTTTATGAGTCTGGTATTGAAGCTGCGGTCAGCATTGCAGGCATAGCTTATTTTCCTTATATTGTGAAAGATCCCATGTGAAGCCTTGCCTAGCTTTTCTCTCCCTGGAAGTAACTCATCCAAGATACCTTGATTCAGACAATTCTTGGACTGTGCTGTTGAGACTAGTGCCAGAAGTAATCAGATGGCATGTGCAGATTCTTGCAGAAACCTTTATAGGATTACAGCTGATTAATGAGATGTATCAATTAAAAAAGTATATGGACTATTATCTAGTAACTAGCTGAGCTAGTAATCTTTCAATTAAGAGATTTCAGGAGTTACAAATTTCCATAATCTGATTAGGGTTATCTGTGGTTTGTTAAATGACTATTAATGGAAACTCTGAGATAGAGTTTATAATTATGATGAGTTTTCATTATAACAGTATAAAAGTAAAAGACACTAAGGCATGTGAGAGAGAAGATATTTAGTGGAGCTATAATTACTTTTTATTATTATGTTTATGATTTAAGACATTTGAGTAAATGAACATATGATTCTTATGTGACTCTAAAAAGATAGTAATTTTGTATGCAAGTAAATGTTTTTCATAAATGTATTGGTAAGTTCTCCTGCTGAACTGGCCAATCCACAATGCTAGGGATATACTACAACTGTAGTGCCAGACACTGAGACTTTTTCCCATAGAAGAGACTTTGTGGGTCTTGTCCTCCAGTGAAGGGTGGTTACATAAGCCTAAAGGTGGGAAGAGGAGGACTGATCCTAAATGCAGTTTCCAGGAGAAGACTTCCTTCCTTCCCCTTGACTTACTCTATCCAAAGGTTGATTATGCCTCTGAGCCAGTTCAGCCTCCTCTTCATCTTTAGGTGGAGCCAAGACACCACTAAGACAAACCACTAATCTTGCAGTCTGACTCTGTTATGTATAATATTATTTTCAGTGGCAGTGCTAACAGCAATGAATTACAAGGGATATGAACTGTAGTCTGCTGCTATGGTAGAGACTTGACATGGGATCTATATGGACCTTATTCTCACCAACAAGGAGGGGCTGGTGGGGAATGTGGAGCTCAAGGGCAGCCTTGGCTGCAGTGACCAGGAAATGGTGGAGTTCAAGATCCTTAGGCAGCAAAGAGGGAGATCATCAAGCTCACTACCCTGGACTTAAGGAGAGCAGACTTTGGCCTCTTCAGGGATCTGCTTGGCAGAGTAGCAGGGGATAAAGTCCTGGAAGGAAGAAGGGCCCAAGAAAGCTGGTTGATATTCAAGGATCACCTCCTCCAAGCTCAGGAGTGATGCACCCCAACAAAGAGAATGTCAGGTAAGAATGCCAGGAGGCTGCATGGATGAACAAGGATCTCGGGGACGAGGTCAAACACAAAAAGAAATCTACAGAGCATGGAAGCAAAGACAGAGAGCCTTGGAGGAATACAGAGAAATTCTAAAAGCAATCAGGGATCAGGTTTGTAAAGTTAAGCCCTGATAGAATGAAATCTGGCCATGAGGGCTGCTGTAGGGGAAAACCAATTCTGTCTCAGCCAGACCCAGTACAGGATGCAAGAGCAACAAGAAAAGCTTCTATAGATACATCAGTGATAAAGGAAGACTAGGGACAATGTGGACCCTCTCAAGAAGGAAACAGGAGACCTGGTACCTGGGACGTGGACAAGACTGAGGTACTCAATGACTTTTTTTCATTGGTCTTCACCAGCAAGTGCTCCAGCCACACCGCCCAAGATGCAGAAGGCAAAGGTGGGGACTGGGAGATTGAAGAACCACCCACTGTAGGAGATGAGGTTTGAGACCAGCTAAGGAACCTGAAGGTTCACAAGTCGATGGGACCTCATGAGATGTATCCAAGGGTCCTAAGGGAACTGGTGGATGAAGTGGTCAAGCCACTATCCATCATATTTGAGAAGTCATGGAAGACTGGTGACATTCCCACTAGCTGGATGAGGAGAAATATAACCCCTATATTTAAAAAGGAAAACCCAGGGAACTACAGAACTACAGGCCAGTCAGGCTCACCTCTGTGCCCAGACAGATCATGGAGCAGATCATCCTGGAAACTATGCTAGGGCACATGGGAAATAAGAATGTGATTGGTGACAGCCAACAGGCCATAAGGGCAAATCGTGTCTAACAAATCTGGTGTCTTCCATGATGGGAATGGTTTAAATTGAAAGAGAGTAGGTTTATCTTAGATATGAGGAAGAAATTCTTTATTGTGAGAGTGGTGAGGCCCTGGCACAGGTTGCTCAGAGAAGCTGTGGCTGCCCCCTCCCTGGAAGGCTTCAAAATGATGTTGGACGGGGCTTTGAGCAATCTGGTCTAGTGGAAGGTGTCCCTGCCCATGGCACTGGGGTTGTAAGTAGATGATCTTTAGGGTCCTTTCCAATCCAAACCATTCTATAATTCTATGAAATAATGAATAAAAATATGTGGGGATCAGATTATACCTCTGTACATGCAATTTTTCAGTCACTGCTCATAACTGTGCAATGCAGTTTATTTCATTTTGCATATCGTCTTCCTTTTTGTTCCTCTTAGCAACTGGTGGTATGAATAGGATAGGGCCCTATATATGTTACTATTTTAAAGCTTTACCAAGCATTTGCAGATACATCTTGTGATTTGAGGACACCTCTTTTTTTTGAGACAGCACAATGAACAGTACTCCTGTGAAACCTTTCCAGAACTTGCATGAAGGCAGCAAAGGGAGTGCTGCTGTGGAGGAGAGGCTAACTGAAGCTGTAACACTTTTATGGGTGATGTTGCCAAAGCTTCATTGTTCTGCAGTTACCTCCTGCAACAATCAAATGCTGAGGAATTACAATGGCAGTGAAAGACACCCTCCCCCCCCCCCCCTGAAAAAATGCATGTGTGAATTTGGAGAGCAAAATCTCCTTTTAAGCCCATTACCAAATTTTTTACCTGAATTGTAGTTGCTGTGGTTGGGTCAAGTCTTCTGGCTCAGGCATATGCTCTGAGGGTGTTCACTGAACTCCCCAAAAGGTGCTCTGAAGAACTTGTCATATTACATCGCAATTCCTCCTATGCTCCTGTCTTGCTCTGCACAGAAAATAAGTTGCATTCCTCTCTAGCATGCAACATTTCACAGGGTTGAAAAATTGCTAGCAAGTGGAAAAACGTGTTCTTTTTGATCCCACAGGTCACAAAAAATGACCATACAAAGTGAAGTTCCTTCTGGTCTTAGGAAGTCAGAACTGAAAGTCATATTAAAAGATCTTATATACTGATATGCAGCTAAAACATTCTTTTTCTCTATTAGTTATAATGTATTACTTTCACCTAAAATTAATCACATAACCAGTCAGTCACCCCTGAGAATAATGTCATAATTTCATCCACAAGTTTGAAAGGTGTTACCTATCTGAGAAAGTGCTCTGAAACAAAGGATAACAGAAAGTTAAATGGATGGTGATTCTTACACTACATTTTAATTCAAAAGGTTGTGAGCTCTGCAAACCAGGTGTGATACCCATGTAAGACAGGGAAGCCATCAAACACAAGGGAGGAAGCAGCCTTGACATACAATGAAGGGCTATTGACCAGAAGTAGAGCATCATCAGAGCTGGCAATAAATATCAGGAAAAACTCTAGCTGTAATAACTTCTCTTAAGGCTGCTGATTGTAGATGTGGAAAATTACATTAGGGAGGCAATGAACAATTCAACCCTTAAGGGAATAACAAAACCGTAAATTTTAAAGCTAATTTAGTCAGAGCCCCGGTGAAAGCTCATTCCTTGGGCTTTGTAACGATCTCACAAGATTCACCACCCATTTAAAACACAATTAATTTATTTTTATTTGTTTTACATGAATTGTTAACAATAAATCATCATAATTTTCATCAACAGCAGTAAAAGTAGTACTCCTGAAATCACCTGCTGGAATTGTCATCCAATTTTAACTTTTCTTTCACTGAAGGTATTTAAAATAACTACAACAACCTCTTGTTATTGCCACCAAGTGCTAATATTTTAAGGTATTTGTCTGTCTGTCTCTATATCACTGGAGAAAAATCACAGAAATAACGGTCTGGAAGGACCTTGGTACTAAAATAGGAACAAATGTATCCAGCCTGTCCCTCGCAGGCAGTACTTTAGAATCAAATGGAGAATGTGGGCAAAGTTGTGAGGGATATAATGGCAGAAGATAAGATGTTGCTCTAGTTAAATGTTGACCATCTCATAGGAAACACATTTTTTGCCCAACTAGGACCCAAAAACTCTGTCAAGGTGTGTCCATAGCCTTCTGCAGGTATCTCCTTCCCATGCTTCCCTACCTATGTTGTGGAAGGATTTTGCTCAGATTTAACCAGGTTTCCCATGCTGGAAATTAAAGTCGTGATTTCATGTGGGAGCAGGTGGAAACTGGAATTAGAGGCACTGTTAGCAAACAGCTGATCACAATTCCTTCTAGTACCAGCTCATCTCCTCTTGTTCCTTCCCACTCCTTTCTTTTTTTTCCCCCTCCAGTTCTGATCTTTTCTTTTCAGGATTTAACACAGTAATTCCTGAAAAATATTCTCAGAGACCATATTTTGCAGAGTGTATCGTTTTTGTTTCTCTTCTCTAGACTTTCACTGGCATCCCTGAGTTCAGTTCTGTAACTGATGCTTCAGTAACATGAAAACTAGAAGAACAATGATGTCCCACAGCTTACACACACCGCACCTCTTAAGTTCTCATGGAAGAAAACTTTTCTTTTTGGAGAGCAGCAGCAGGTGCTTCCCAGATATGGTTTCCAAACCCCATTTTTTTCCATGTTATTTCTAAGCCAGTTGATCTTCATGTTGTATTTGCATATTTTCTTACTCCTTCAGAAATGCAATGTGAAAGTTCTGTTACTGAACGTCAGCTAATGTACAAAAAGGTCATGCATACTCTGTCCCTCAACTAAAGTGCTTTTCCAAGTGCTTGCCATTACATCAGCTAAGCTGTTAATGAGAATCCTGACTATGACAGGGCAAAAGAGACCCTTTTAAATCTCCACATGAAATGCTTTTTCTGCATTGTAGTCAGGTAATTACATGAAACTTTACAAGGCAGCTATCAACCAGTTGTTCAGATACTTTAAGGTGGATTAATAGAGACTATATTCCATTTGTTTATGAGAATGTCATGTGAGAAAGTTTCAGATAAGTTCCTAATTTTCACATAACACACTTAAGCGTGCTCTTCTTAAGTGCTAATTCAGCTGACCATCCACATAGCTGGTAAAACCTGCTGACTCCAGCACCTAGCCTGCTCCTGTTGTTTGCAATGGACATCTGGCAGGTTTGTTTCCCACGGCAATGCAAAACCTCCCCTTTTTCTTAAAATGTTTTATTTCTCATTGTTCCTCTGCTTGTGTAAGATGATTTAGCTCAGCAATTACATTCATATCATACACAATTTTGGAGGCATCATTAGTCAGGTAGAGCTATTGAATTGTTTCCAAAATTTAATCTCATAAATTTCACTTTGCATAAAATATGAATTTACATTAAGTTTTCTGGGTAAAACTACAATTTATTTGTAAGGAAAGAAATTTGTGTACTATAATCAGATACACATCTGTATGTGATGTGTGAAGAGAGATTCTAATATGATGTTGCATAAGGCATTGCCTTCATAAGGTAATGAGAGGAAAAGTTAATCTGTTTCATCTGAAGATGCAGCAATGTCAATCACAGTTATCTTGATTAGATAGCAAGAAGTATAATTGCTGTTCATGTGAAATGTCTTCACTGATTGATGACTATGTAATTGTGAGGGGTTGATCAAACACCCTGGCAACACGGACGTTAATGTTATGCAGTTTTTCCAGGATTTTAAAGAAGGTATAGGTATATAGATGGTAAAACGGTATTGAAACAAGGTATTCAGTTCGTTGTCATGCTGCACTTCTAGGAGCTTATACAAGGTAATTGAAATGTTACTGAAAGACAAATCTGTAAATCCCAGTCTGTGCAGGCTGAGGAACCAACCACATTAATTAATTTGGAAGGACTGGACCCTGGATTCTTCCTCTTTGCGTAGGTCAGGACTGACATTGTAAAAGGTCAGAAGGAGCTTTCCATGGGCCAGAGCTGTCGAATATGCATTAGAGGCTGATCCTGTGAGTAAGGCAACATCTCAAGCCTCAGGTCAGTTATGAGTTTTAAGACGTTCTCTGTAATCTTTCTCAAATTCTTAGCCTTTTCATACATAAGCATTCCTGAAGTAAAACAGATATTACACTTCTTCAGTAGTCTGTTTACAGTAAAACTGCGCATAACCTCAAAAGGATAAAAGTTAAAGGAGACTGATCTCATTAGGGTTTTCATATCCTGCTGTTAATGAAGAAATGCCACTGGCTTTGCAGGCTGAAGTCTCTCTCTAACATACCTGTACATGTTATTTCCCTTGCTGAGGGTTTGTCAGATGCCACAAACTAAAATCTTTCCATCCCTAGGGATGACCTGATTAACTTTAGTCTGAGAAGCAGGATATTTTTAAACCTAATTTTATACTGCTTCTTGTCAGTGGTGACAATTCATTATGATAATGAAGGATAATAGAGAGGAACTTTTTCCAACAGCCATGAGAGATCATCTTTAATTTTCTGTTTAATATCTTTATGAAAAACCTGAATTTTGCTTGAATGATAGATATCATATTAATAACAATGATAGAAAGATAAAGAGATACAAAGATAGTAGTTTCTGAAGAGAAGTACATTAATATCAGTTTCAATGTCAGCCAGAGAATTAAACAGTTTTCTTGGTGAAAAGCAGATAGTGAAGATAATGATCCATCAAATCTTGAAAAATAAAAGCATAGTATGATTCTATCATTACCTTTTATTGAGGCCATTAAAGAGTGAGGGAAGACAGAATGACTTTGAAAGATCTTATGTATGGACACTAAGCACTGGAATGCCGACCCAGCGCTCTCTGCAAAGGATGGAGCCAGGCTTCTGACCTTGCAGTACTCCTTGCACAAAAGAGCTGATCTCCTCCCCAGGATCCTAGTTCAGCTTTGCATTACATTACCAGCAACTCTGTATGACACCCACTGCCCCAAATGCCAGGATGGCGGTATCTGTGGAAGGATCCATCTTACTTAGTTTTAGGTGTTTATAATACAGACTTTTATATGGGACCATGTGATCTCTTTATGATCAGTGGAGATCTGTTCAGAAGAGCCCATGGAGTGTGGGGTATGATTTGCCTCACTTCAAAATAGGTGTCCCCATTGACCGGATAGGCCACAACCCAGACTCCACTGACTCACCATTGACTATGAGGACACATAGACAGCAGGTCAGGATAGATGCCAACAGCTGGGATGAATTCCTTCTTTGGGTCTGGCTTGCAAGGTGCTAGTCCATGAGTAAGCAGATATTTTGTGGATTAAACTCTGTTCTTAGTCACAGAATCACAGAATCATTCAGGTTGGAAGACACCCTTGGGATTATCAAGTCCAACCAGCAGTCTTACTCTACAAAACTCTCCCCGTACACCAACACATCATCCAGATGACCCTTAAACACATCCAGGGATGGTGACTCCACCACCTCCCTGGGCAGCCTATTCCACTGTCTGACCACTCATTTTGTGAAAATTTTTTTCCTAATGTCCAGTCTGAACCTCCCCTGTTGCAGTTCAGAGCGGTTCCCCCTTGTTCTGTCACTAATCACCTGGGAGAAGAGACCAGCACCAACCTCTCTACAATGTCCTTCCAGGCAGCTGTAGAGAGTGATGAGGTCTCCCCTCAGCCTTCTCCTCAAACTGATCAGTCCCAGCTCCCTCAGTCTCTCCTCATAGGATTTGTTCTCCAGGCCCTTCACCACCTTCGTTGCCTCTGCACTCCTGCATCACCTCCTCTGCACTCGCTCCAGCACCTCGATATCTCTCTCGTATTGAGGAGACCAAAACTGGACACAACACTCCAGGTGTGGCCTCACCAGTGCAGAGCACAGGGGGACTGTCACCTCCCTACTTCTGCTGGTCACACTATTGCTGATACAAGCCAGGATGCCGTTGGCTTTCTTGGGCACAATGCCAGTTCCTAGTACTTCACTGTGCTCTCCCATAGCTTTTCATGCACACTTACCCCATGACACTGGGTACAGATCTAGAGGTTCCTTATTTTGACCGAGTGGACCCACATCATTGTATGCAGGAGCTGACACAGAAATAAACCAGGCTCAGAAGTCTTCAACTAGAATTAATTTCAGCTGGTTGCTTGCGGGATTGAAAACTCTCAGAGCCAGTTACTATCAATGGTGTCGTTTGTATTGAATTTACAAAAGTTAAACATTAATCACAATCTCTCTGTAGCTGGCTGTGGCCTATTGAAACTACAGAAAGGCTCCAGCTGGTTTTAATGAGACAGGAGACATACCTTTAGTTAGGCATTAAGTGTGAGACTGCTATGAGCTGACAGGAGAGTCATGGTTTATATCCTTGCCATGAGAAGCCCTCTGTTGAAGAAAAATGAGTCCTCTTCAGGGACTGTCAATTACTGATATATCTCTCTAGAAAATATCTGTTTTACCAGTTCTGTAAAATACGCATACTTAGTGTGCTAGTTCAGATCTTGTTAGAAAGTCTTCCTAGACTTGAGGTGCACAAATGGGAATTTGTGTGTGGAGACATCTAAGAAAGATGTCTAAAGTCTATGCAAGTTTTTGCAGAAACTTCTCTCACTTTAAAGAGGAGAGACTTACAGCCTTTGCGCAAGACTGGAAGAGTTCTCTGTGAATAACTGTTGAGAGCTAGTTCTGAGCAGATGACAAGATATTTCTGATATATTTTTAGGAAAGCACTATTTTTGCTAATGTTTCCCATGCAACAACAAAAGAATAAAATATATTTGGTCAAGAGTGTGAGAAGAAGTCACTGTTTAGTAATTCAGAAGCATATCCTGGATGTGAAATGGCCATTTAAATGACCTTAACTTTTGGATTTGACCAGTGGTTCATTCTTCCTGTAAACCTATGCCTCAAGACAGTGATTTCAATGTTAATTACATTCACTCCTGATTAAAGCAGGTGGTTGAATTAGGGGTCTATTACACAGATCATTTCCTGCTCTGAGACTGGTAAATGTATAATTGTGCTACTGTTCTTCAAGCCATCTAACCACAGGTTTGGAATATTTTTTCCCACTCACAGAGCTGGGCAAAGATCTGCGCAGCCTCCTATTCCTGTGCATAAATAATTTCTCTGTTATCTGAAAATCTAAATCTCTCATAGCCTATATTTCCTTAAACTTAAAATCAATTAAAGCCATGGAATATATCCCAAAACTAATTAACACTTCTTAGCCAAGCTTTTAAACCATCTGGTTTGAAGCTATTGAGTCACCTCAAGGCAGAGACATCTGCTAGGTCTGTGTAGACATTAATGTCCAACTCTGTGGCTCAGGTAAGGCAGACATCAGCTAGAAAGCAATAGCCTTGAATCCACACTCACTTTTTTCATAATGGGCTGACACTGAGGTATTCTGGCTTCATGCAATGGTGAGAAAGGTCTGGGCAGAACCAAATCCCAGAGGCACCCGAGGCAAGCAAGCACCTTGAGTGATTCAGCTGCTGAGACATCAGCACTCAGGTCCTCAGGTGTGCCATCGATCATCAACCACTCACCTAAAGGTCATGGTATCTTCTACAGCTTCTCAGCAGTACAAAAAGAGCCATTGTGCTCTTTCAGACACAGCCTGAATGATAAAGAAATACATTTATTCAGGTGAACAACACCATAGCTTGAAAAGCATCAGACAATTGGAATAGCTCTGAAAATCTAGAGAACAGTATTCAGAAGATGAAAGGGAAATGATCCTGGCAATTGCTGTTAAACTGTGAATACAGTGATGAGAGCATCCTGAAATTAAAAAAAAATACCGACGCTGTTCAAAAAAGCATGCAACATGTTTTGAAGACTTGACTTTTGATAGAATTGCACTGCAGAGGTTTGCCATCTGCAGCTCTCCTTAACCATCAGGATCTAGATGGATGAACAAAATGTGAGAATCACCTTTGGATTTCAAGGAAACATTGTGGATGGTGTGTGAATAAATCTTACCCAAAGTATTAATTCAAAATGCCTTTGCAAGCAAGTTGGCTAAAACCCACTGAAACCACAGCATGTTTGAAGACGTGGATGATGGGTTACCGTTAGAGTCAATCTCGTTTAACACCCATGTTAAGGGTCTAAGAAGGCTGAGTAGGCTCCTTGTTAATGGGATTCTTAGACTATTAAATTAAGGGAAATGCGAACATCAGGCAGGAGAAAGTAATAATGATAAAAGGACACAAAGCTGCCACCAAAAGCCAAAATGAGGTTTGGTTTAGAGAAAAAGAAGAAAAATTATCCAGTGAAAAAGATTTTTGTTTTGACACTGGGTAGAGGAATATTAAAAATTAATTGTGCTGAATAAAATGTGGAGACAGAAATATATCTGTAGAAATATTATAGGTAGAGTTGACAGTGTGTGGATCAGGAGGATGGCGCAGATTCTTTCTTCCTTTCTGTCCTATTTTCTTGGACTCTGCAAGTTTTTAACAATCTACTACAGAAACTTTTGGTCTGCATAAACAAATGAGCAAAGCAAAGTGACCACTTAGCTGAGAGGTGTCAGTCTTATCTATGTATCCAGAGTATCATTGTACATAGGGCCGTGCATTCAAAATGATGAAGATTCAAAGAACAAAAAATAGTTTGGGAAAACAGAGGCATTAAATATAAAATATTAGATGTTAAATTAATCTAGCTAAATAAGGTCTTGTAACCAGGCCTGGGAGGAGTTGCAGAGCAGATGGACAAGAGCTGCTCTTCCATGCCATGGCACTGTGGCTCACCCATGGCATTTCAGATATGTCAGTCCACTGCAGTGCAGGTCTCCCAAACACAGTGAGCAGATGAGAGATGGGGTGGGTGGGGGCCTTGCACCTTTCAAGAACGGCAGCTGATGGCTGGCTGAGATACCATGGGGAATAAAAAATGGCACTATATGTACCTGAATTTCCCCCAGAGTATTTGGGGATTGAATAAAACGGGACATCAATTCTTGCCTTCCTTGGTAAATGGTCTTTTGTAGATGCAGAACAGCGCCTTCATATCTTCCTTCATTTCAGGTGCTGTACAGGGGACTCCACTCCCTACTTGTCCGTGGGGCAGAGAAAAATATGACATGGAGATTGCACCCTCTAACACAACTGTTGGTTACGTGCACTTGGCTCATAACCCTGCAGGCTGCTCTCCTACCATCACAGGCAACTGCAATCCTGTCCGGTCACCAGCTGAGACACAGCTCAAAAGCAAGTCTGTTGACTAGAAACGTCCTAGGTCAATCTCAGATGAAGAGATGAGGTTCTTGTTGGGGTGTTATTGAGCTGGTTTTCTCTGAAAATTTCCAAATCTCGTCAGACCTGACTAATAACCCCACAGCATGGCATAAACTAAGGATTGGCTTGTAAGGGTAAGGACTCCTTCTTCTGGAGCCTACAGCTCCATGCAGAGATGACATTTACCCAGCATCTCCTTGCAGTGACACCTCTCTTTCACCACCATGTGGGCTTAGGAAGGTCTTCTAGGAGAAGCTAACCCTGATAAGTGATGTGGGCTTACACTGTGGGGCACAGCAGAAACCGCTCCTGGGAAAGCTGCTCAACAGTGATGATGTCAGCTGAAAGCATTGGTAAAACAGCTCAGGATCAAGGAGGGAAGACTGAGGTCCTTGGAGTAAAGTGCATCAAACTATTCCAGACCATGGTGGATGAGGAGTTTGTGAACATGAAAACCTCTCTGGACGTGGGCACCCAGGAAACAGCTTGTTTATGGCTTGTTCTTGATCTGGAGAGCTGTCATGGCTATATAGCAGATGTGGATAGGTGTCACAAACCGCTCACTCTGCTTTCTGGAGGGACCTAGGAGTGAGAAGATGCACATACAAGTCAGACAGGCCTGTGGTTGGGGTTGCATCCAATGTCCTTCTCTGTGAGTACAGGCAGCCCCTTCTCAAAAGCAGCAGCCATAAACAGCATAGACACTTTGCTGTACTCTCAGACCGAGTCCCATCCATCACTCCAAACCTACTTCTGATTTTCCTTCTTGGCTTAATTTCCACAGTTGGCTGTTTTTTCCTTACAAAACATTACATGCCAAGATAAACACCACCACCACAAGGGTAGAAGGCAGCAGAGCTGCCTCCCTTTATACCTCCAGCAGAGGTCACCCACCAGCAGAATTTTGGTTTTTTTGATCATGGGTTGGTCTACACGACACCAGGCCTGTTGTTGACAGTTTGGGTACACCTGTCTCAAAGGGGAAAAGAATTTTTGCACAGGAGTTAGCAGGACTCATTGAATAAAAGGGAAAGGGATAAAACCAGGCTCACTAGAGATAAGCCTGGGGGTGGCACTCCAATGTTTGAGTGGTGGTATGTTCGCTGTCTCAGTGGAGGTGGGGGATGGAGGCAGCAAAGACACAAGGGTTTTGGATGTGTTAGAAACCACAGAAGTGCCTTTGAATGGTCACATAGGAATTAGAGTTTGTGTCCTAAAAAGGTGGCAGGATCAATAGCCCAACTGAAGAATGCCTACACTAATGCACTCAGCATGGGCAGCAAACAGGAAGAGCTGGAAGCCATTGAACAGCAGGAAAACTATAGTATAGTTGCCAACACAGAAGTATGGTGAGATGATTCGCACGACTGGAGTGCTGAAATAGATGGCTATAAACTTCAGAAGGGATAGGCAAGGATGGAGAAGTGGCGGGGTAGCCCTGCATGTTAGGGAGTGTTTTGACTGTCTAGAGCTTAATGATGGTGATGATAGGGTTGAGTGTTTATGGGTAAAAATCAAGGGGAAGGTCAAGAAGACAGATTTAATGTTGGGAGTCTGTTATAGACCACCCAACCAGGATGAAGAGGTAGATGAAATATTTTATAAACATCTAGGAGAAGTTTTGCAATTGCTAGACCTTGTTCACATGGGGGACTTCAACTTAGCAGATGTCTGCCAGAAATACAGTACAGCAGAGAGAGGTAACAGTCCAGGAGGTTCCTGGAGTGTGTGGAGGATAACTTCCTGACACAGATGGTGAGAGAGCTAACTTGGGAAGGTGGCCTGCTGGACCTGTTGTCTGTGAACAGAGAAGAACTTGATGATGATGTGATGGTTGGAGGCTGTCTCGTGCATAGTGATAACAAAATGATAGTTTTTGATTCTTGGAGAAGTAAGGAGGAGGGTCAGCAGAACTGCTACTTTGGACTTCTGGAGGGTAGACTTTGCACTGTTTTGGAGTCTGGTTGACAGGGTTCATTGGAAGGCAGTCCTGAAGGGCAAAGCAGTCCAGGAGGGCTGGACATTCTTCAAGAAGGAAGTCTTAAAGCCGCAGGAGCAGCCATCCCTATGTGCTGAAAGATGAGCCTGTGGGGCAGAGATTGGCCTGGCTGAACAGAGAGCTCTGGCTGGAACTCAGGGTCAAAAAAGGAGAGTTTATGACCTATGAAAGAAGGGGCAGGCAACTCAGGAGGACTACAAAGATGTCATGAGGCTACGCAGGGAGAAAATTAGAAGGGCCAAAGCCCAACTAGAACTTATCTGGCTACTGACATAAAAGACAATTAAAAATGTTTCTATAAATACATTCACAGCAAAAGAAGGGCTAAGGAGAATCTCCATCCTTTATGTGATGCAGGGGGAAACATAGTGACAAACGCTGAGAAGGCTGCTGAGGTACTTAATGACTTTGCCTCATTCTTTAAAGTAAGACCAGTTGTTCTCTGGGTACCCTGTCCCCTGAGCAGGAAGACAGGGATGGGGAGCAGAATGAAGCCCCCATAATCAAAGGGGAAATGCTTAGCATTCTGCTATACCACGTAGACACACACAAGTCCATGGGGCCAGATGAGATCCACCCAAGGGTACTGAGGGAATTGGCAGAAGTGCTGATCAAGCCACTTTCAATCATTTATCAACAGTCCTGGATAACCATAGAGGTCCCAGTTGACTGGAGGTTAACAAATGTGACACCCATCTACAAGAAGGGCCAGAAGGAGGATCCAGGGAACTACAGGCCTGTCAGTCTGATCTCGGTGCCAGGGAAGGTTATGGAGCAGATCATTCTGAGTACCATCACACAAATGTACAGGACAACCAGGTAATCAGGCCCAGTCAGCATGTGTTTATGAAAGGCAGATCCTGCTTGACAAACCTGACCTCCATCTATGACAAGATGACCCACTTAGTGTTTGAGGGAAAGGCTGTGGATGTTATCTACCTAGACTTTAGTAAAGCTTTAGACACCATTTCCCACAGCATTCTCCTGGTGAAACTGGCTGCTCATGTCTTGGATGGGTATAGTCTTCAGTGGGTAAAAAAACTGTCTGTTTAAACGGAGTTAAATCCAGCTGGCGGCCGGTCAGGAGTGGTGTCCCCCAGGGCTGGGTGTTGGGGCCACTCCTGTTTAACATCTTTATTGATGACCTAGACAGAGGGGATCGAGTGCACCCTCAGTCAGTTTGCAGCTGACACCCAGTTGGGTGGGTGTGCTGATCTGCTCGAGGGTAGGGAGGCTCTGCAGAGAGACCTGGACAGGCTGGATTAATGGGCCAAGGACAATTGTATGAGGTTTAAGAAGGCTGGGTCCTGCAGCTGGGGTCACAACAATCCCATGGATTGCTACAGGCTTGGGGAAGAATGGAAAGCTGCCTGGAGGAAAATGACCTGGGGGTGTATGTTGGCAGTTGGACAAATATGAGCCAGCAGTGTGCTCAGGTAGCCAAGAAGACCAATAACATTCTGGTTTGCATCAGAAATAGCATGACCAGCAGGACTAGGGAAGTGGCTGTCTCCCTGTACTCGGCACTGGTGAGGCTGTACCTTGAATACTGTCTTCAGTTTTGGGCCCCTTGCTACAAGAAAGACATTGAGGTGCTGAAGCGTGTCCAAAGAACAACAGTGAAACTGGTGAAGGGTCTAGAGCACAGATCGCTCTCTACCACCAACTGAAAGGAGGTTGTAGCAAGGTGGGTGTTGGTCTCTTTTCCCTTGTAACAAGTGATAGGACAAGAGGAAATGGCCGGGTGTTGTGCCAGCAGAGGTTTAGGTTGGGTATGAGGAAAAATCTCTTCAGTGAAAGGGTTGTCAAACACTGGACCAGGCTGCCCAGGGAAGTAGTTGAGTCACCACCCCTGGAGGTTTTTACACCTGGAGGTGTAGGTGTGGTGCTTAGGGACACGGTTTTGTGGTGAACTTGGCAGTGCTAGGTAAAGTCCTAACACAAGCAACCTAAAGGATTCTATGATTCTATACCCACCCCAAGCTTATGTTGGTCCTTTCCTTTTTTGAGAATTTTGAAACTGGGATTATCCTATACTCTGTGCTTTGCTCCATGGATAAAGGGTATTGTTTACAAATGTATAAAGGTAAAAGAGCCTTGGTCTTTGTTGGTGCTTATATAGGACAATAATAAATGTGCTTAAGGAAAAAAAAAAAAGTTTCCCTATTGCTATGAGGAACAAATGACAAGTTTTAGAAACATTAAAGTAACTAGGAGAAAATCATGATGACTCCTCCAACCATAACAAAGCACAATGTGATTCTGAAATTCATTAGATTTTGACAGATTCTGCTTTCAGGGAAAAAAAAAAAAAAAAAAAAAAAAAAAAAAGGAAAAATGAGGAAAGAAGCAAAGCAAAGGCCTGAAAGTGAGATACATTATTTTCCCCAAAGAATAAGTGTATTGTTAGTGTTCCCAGACAATATAATGATGTGGTGAATTCACAAAGTATGAATAAGCAGGGCTGTCAGTACAGTTTGGCAACCAGGGTTCTTCCATGTGTCCCTGAATTGCTGCAGAACTGAGTGTGTTGCTCATTACTGAAAATCAACAGGTCAGATACTAATTGTCATCACTTCCTTCTCTCATAATTTATACTGTCTGTTGGTGGTGTTAAATGTTACTGTGGGACCAGTGAGCAGAAATCTGTGATTTGACATTGAGTTCACCCATTTTACCAGATTCTGTAGGAGGACTTAAGAAAAATTGTTGCAGAAAATTAGGACCTGAAGGTGCTGGATTGTTTTTAATGCTCAGATCATGAGACTGGTTAGGTTGTTCCTTAAATTAGACCCAAGGAAAATTATAAGTTATGGGCTAGAATTATGGGCTAGAATTCCTGCAGGTGTTAATTAAAGTAGCATCACCCGATGCAACAGAGCCATACCAATTTACACCGATCAGTGATTTACAGAAATTTGCATTGCCTTAGAACAGCATCCTGATTCCCTTTGCACACCTTTCCCACATGTCAATGTGATAGGTATTTTTGTTCTTCATGTTTAGACTGTTTGTAATGAGATATGTGACAGGCAGCACATAAGTTTATTGAAGTGACACTGATTTAAACAAAACAGCAATTACTGTAGCAAATTACTGATGATAACATTTGCCTGGCTACATCATAATGTAGTGCTGACTCCTACTGTGTGCTGTTGTATGGTCAGAGGAGGTAAAGAGAGCTCGGAGTTCACATGGGTGGAGAGCATTGCTGAATTGCCAGACCATTTTGTACACTGAATAGCATTCTTCACCCTTAGAAAGGCACTCACAGCTAGCTATGCTAGGCATTACATGAACAAATAGAGCATTTTCTGACCTCAGAGAATGCAAACATTATGCAGTGTGGTCAAGTAGGCAGAGTACTGGTCTCCAATTCAAAGAATGGAGTTTTCTTGCCTGCTGCATGACATTGAATAAATTGATTTGACTCTTTGTGCCTTAGTTTTCTCATCTATAGAATTGTGGCTGTGTTGCTGATCCCCATCAGAAAATATTTTGGGATAAACTGCTGAAAGGGACATCCTAGTGATGCCTACTGCATTGTCTCTAACAGACCCTAGCTGGAGTGCTTTAAATTTTAGTGCCAAGCTCATAGCAGATGAAACCATTCCATTGCAGTGATTCACCCTCTCGAACTGAGGTCCTGGCTCACACCACTTACCACTTTTGACAAGATATTTTCTCTCATTTCCTGCAAAACTAACAGGAAAGTAGTTGTTCTACATTGCTCCGGCATCATGAATGAATTGTTTGATGACTAACCTTCCCACTCCGTCTGCCACATGTCCTCTTCTAGGATATGTAGTCTCCCTCTTTTGATGCTTTTTAAGTAATTCAATGGATTTATGCTAAGAATGCTCTGTTTCTCTAAATGATCACACAGCATTTGTAGTTGTCCTGGATTTTGGAGCTCCCATACGTATATTAACATCTGGGATGCAGCACAGTCCAACAGGAAGACCTGTAGTGACACTTTTCTCTGAAAATAACAGAGTGCTCATGGGGATCTTTGAAAACATCCCCTCAGATGAACTCATTTTTTTCGAAATGCCAACATTTGACAGAAAAGTCTAACATTTGGGCTTACTTCAGCAGTGTCTGAGAAGTACCCACAAGAATATAGTGGTTTCATGAGTAAATCTGCTTCCAGAAATGGGAGGTGCGGTAATCTCCCAAATCCATGTGCTTTAGGGCTGACATTTAGCAAACCCAAGGCACCCCCAAACCATTAACCTGGCCTGCTTGTACATGCTATCATTGTCCAAAGAGACATCTGAAAGGGGGCTATGGTGGATTTACAAAAGAGTGCTCTTCTACTTGGGTTAATGACCACTCCAAAGCTTTTGTTTCATTTTCTTCTCGGGGTAATGACAGACCATGCCCAGGGAAAGAGAGACTTGGTGCATCATGCTGAAAACTCATAGGAAGAGTTTAGGGTAGTATAGACTGCCTGAGTTTTGGAAATGTCAGCCACTTCTGAAAGATGTGAGTGCCTGCCTGCTTTTTATGGAATTCAGCCTTGTCTTTCTAAAGGGATAAACTTTAACAGGAGAGGAGAAAAGAGGCAGAAATAATTCTAAGGTAATACATTTAAGGTGTCTCAACTGATGCTCTTTTCAGTGCATTAATGAGAGACCACGTCTCATTGCAAAGCTGTACCTACAGAGCCCTGCAGTCCCACAGGCTTTTACAGCATGGTTTTACTGGGAAAACATAAAGAACTTTAGGCCTCACAGGTTTATGTCACGTAGTCTGTGGATATTTTCCTTGACAGTGGAGCAAGCTGGAGGCAGCCTTGGCTGCAGCTCATCCAGAGATGATTATATTATCTGCTCTGGGCCACCCTGTATTGGATAATAACATTTGGTTACTCATAAATAAAGATCACATGGCACCATTATTCAGAAATTAAAGATGTTAATAAACTAATGCAGTGAAAGGGAACCTACTATGGCTATGAAACATTCAGGTCAATTCTTATGATTTACCACCATAAAGTTTTAGTGTATGTTCATGATGCCACTGGGAGAAAATAGCTTTAAATTGCCCATGACTTTTGTCATTCCTACAAGCTTGAGCAGTCCTTGTAGGATCTAACTTAAGACTCTTCTGTTTTTTTTGAGGATTTTCTGTTCTTTCCCTGTTTTGAATAAGAAGACTGTCTGCTTGGAGAGTCATACAGTGTACTTTTTATTATCATAATCATATCTGTGCTAATAAAAAAGTATTTCCCTCATAATAAACAGACTCGCATAATGTTCAGCATTCATCAGCTCAAGCAGTTCCATAAAAGGATAAACTCAAGAATGATATTTCTTCAGCTTCCTTTTAGGGTTAAAGTTACATTACCCCTAAGAATAGATCTCTTTTTGGAAAATCTTGGATAACAAAGTACTTGCAGAGGTGAAAGTCATCGGTAATGTGAGATTCACGTACAGTGCAAGTGCCACTGAGATCCTCAGAACTGGTGGGCTACAAACTTGCCTTATGACCTGAGTTTCCAGAAAAACATGTGGCTCTCAAATTCCATGAAAGTTTGTGAGATCACTCTTCAGCATCAGTGGGAACTTGTGAGCATTTAATGTCTTCATCACAGGGCATTTTCATATTTAATGGAATGCGAAATTTGGCTGTTAATCTTGTCTGACTCTTTGTCTTCAAAATATGGTATGAGACTAGTCTCTCAAGACTAGGATTGTCTTCATGGCTAATCCAAAAATTCTGTTAGAGCTGCATTAAATAAGCCTTTACATATATTGTACTTTACATATGTATATATGTATACATATATGGATAAATTTACATAATAATTGTGTTTACAGTAGATATAAGTATATGCTGTATACATGCATATATATATCTTCCCCCCGGCTCACTGAATTGTTTCATGCTGTTTTCAACTGATCTGAACAATGATGTTTTACGGCATGGATATTTTACATTTGAGCTGTTTTACCATGGAGGCTGCCACTCAAAGAAAACCTCCTCTCGTGAAGAAACTGTATGAAATGAAACAAGCTTCTTTCATAGAGATCAATCTCCAGTTTAGGTGAATTTAGGTCAGGATATATTTTGATGAATGAAGCCTTTTATTTTTATTCTGAATGGACGTTTTGTATGTTATCCCACAAGAGGGCAGCAAAGGAAAATGGTTGCCAAAACACAAGACCAAAAAAAATTCAAGGACATTTAAGCATTTAAGTTTCCTACTGTGTTTAATAAGATCCTGAAAATACCGTTGTGTGGGAACTAGGAGAGCTTGTAGAAAGCCACCTGGTGAGAGAAATAGACTTTTTTTTTTTTTTTTTTTTTTTTTTTTTTAAATGCTCTCCAAGCTTCCCAATCTATTGAGAGCTTAATGTAGTTACTTGCTATTACCTTCAAATATGCTCCCTGGTCATGTGGTAACAGCACAGCAGCTAAGCAAGGTCTTCTGGGCTTCAGGATTCTCATCTCTAGTGCTAATTGCTCTATTCTCACAGAGTTTAAGTGCTTTCCCCAAATCTCTCCCTCCCTTTCTAAACCACTCTTTGCCTGAGGAAGCACTGACAAAATGGGGAGGGTTACACTTGAAGAACAAAGTGGTGACAACAAAACCATCTCACTTTTGGCTGTTTTATCCCAAGACCCCACTGAAATAATAAAGTAAAAATCCTGATTTGAGGGGGTTTGCTGTCCGGCAGCCTTAGCTAGAGCTATTTGAGCAGGAGCCAGAGTGTTAGAGCTGGTTTGAGTTGTTTGGGGGAGTATCTGTGTGCCACAGTGGCTGTGCTGAATGCAAATAGAGATTTAGTCAAAGAAGTGGTTCTGTGCTGCATCTTGCATTTTCATTCATGCATTCTGCAATCCTGCAGGCAACCAGGGAACAGGGATGTTAATTAACTTTAAAATATACAGGAGATTTTTCCCCATTTTGAATGTTTCAGCTTCTAAATAAATGACAAACAGAAGGCAGAGAAAAAAAAAAAAAAAAAAGCATGGGAAAGTGAAGGCATCTTTCCAAAGGCTGTATTAGAGCTTGGATGCAGACCCAAATCTCAGTCATTCTGCAGCCTCGGGGTGGTGGTGTTTTCTGCTACCACTGCTGCCATATTGTACCATAAAAAAAGTGTGCTCTGAGTGATACCAGAACACAAGTAAGAGGGACCACACAGAGACAGGACTGTTTATTCAGATCAGGATCCCACTCCATGCTGGTTGCTTCCAATGAATGTGGTAGAATGAGATGAAATGCAGCAAACCACAAGTGTAACCAACAGCATTACAATTTAGCTGAGATTGAGGACGCAGATAAACTATTGCTTTAATTGACGCCTGAGAGCTACTGGATCCAAGTGTAAGACATGGGCATTCCTCCACCATGTGCCTGATATTGCCAGGAAAGAAACCTGAGCATCTGCCCCAGGGGAAGCACCAACCTGCTGCTCAGATGGAGAAGTGGACCATGTCCCTGCTGCCATCTGTGGTAGATGTGGTCATATGGAGCCGTTGTCTTAACTGGGGCTGAGGAAATTTTGGCTGCCTGGAGGATTGCCCTGAAGAAGGCTGTGTGCCTCTGTCTGCCCTTTTTTTGATGCAAACTGGCCTATTTCTGACTTCTTAATGAAACCCTCCTCCTCAGACCCAAGCTAGAAGTGATAAGCACTATGCCCTGTCTGGCTACTCATAGAGTGACATCGTCCAACATTCACTGCAGAGCATCACGGTTCATGCACGGCTGTGAGCAGCAGACTGGGTCCTGTTGGGGACCTGCTTGCAGCTGTGAAAAATTTTTCTCAGTACATCTGCCTGGCACCAGGGCACCATGTCTTTATGCAGTCTTTGTGTCATGCTTCTGCTATGGCTTGCTGGGGTGGGGTGCATTGTCCTGTCCCTTCAGGGCTGCAAGAATTGAGCCTAAATCTATTCCAGGGCAGGAAAGACCCTGGTCAAGCCCTGGTTAAGGCCAAAAGAAAAACATACATGGAATACAACCATGCACTCAGTGTAACTCTTTCAAGCCACGGAAAACAAAATCTTTTCCATGTTAGACTGAACATCTGGAATAGTAAGTACCACTCAGCTCTCCAGAGCTCTAGCAGATGGATGGACTAGGAGTGTTTTTTAAGCCAATGTGCATCTCTCCAAGCAAAATGCCACTCTCCATTATTCTGAGCTGGAAGAATAATGAAAGAATCAATCAAATCCTCTAACAGTGACAGAAAACAGAAAAAAATTCGTGTGAGTCTCTTTTGAGGCTCTAAGAGGATTAAACTCCTCAGGCAGGAACACTTCTATAAGGGTTTGTTTATGGGGGGAAATAAAAGTTTGACAGATGTGTGTGGTCAGTTCAACAAAGCAGCCTGTAAAAACCTTGTATACTATCTGAAGTGACACAATCTGGTTCTTTAGGTCTGGGTTAGGATCAAGGATCTGAAATGCAATTTTGACTCTGATACGAACAAGCCAAGAAGGATCAAACAAATCCCTCTGGTGCTTAGAGCTTTTTATTTCCTTCTCTATTCATTCCATTTGTCTACTTGTGTATCAAACTCTTCAAGGCTGTGACTGTAGACACACTTTCAGAAGTAGCTAGTAAAGTGATTAATACAACCTGACACCCACTCAGGGAGGCTTGTGTAGTCCTACCATGCTAGATCTGTGTGTAGTGATGAAGATGAGATGTGCCAAGGAAGCTTCCTTTCTTATTTAGCAGCGCCTTCTGGGGTGCCAGCACCCCACATGAGATTGTGCAAGAGCGCTGCTGAATACTTCCTCTCGTTCTCAGTGTGACTGAACTTGGACCTGCATTGATAACATTTCCAGGGGAACTGAAGAGATAACTAACTCCTTTTACATCATATGGAGTGGAGCAAAGTGGGATTCCAATCTTGGCTAGAGACTGTATTACAAAGCAACAAGAGTCTGTGTAATATAAAAAATTTGTAGAATGAATTAGCTAACTACTTGGACTATGCATTTTGTTCATGGAAGATAATGTTTCGGAGAATATAATGAATAGGGTAGAGTTTTCAGGATTTTCTAGTACAATAATTCCAGTACAGAGTTTTTAATATTAACCTTCCATTTAAATGCTAGAAAGCTCTTGGTTAAGTATTGCACAAGGTGAAACTACTGAGCAAATTTTATTTCTTCCAGGTGATTGAAATGACTCGCCAATGACTGATGCTATTCAAAGACCTGGGCTGTGTCTCAGGCTGTGTTGATCAGAGACAACAGAGGTCCCAGAACTCCATGGGCTGCAATATGTCATAAAGGTTTTTTTAAACAAAACAGGCTTTACTTTGCAGTTGCCAGGGGCTATCATCAGGCATTCAGTCAATGGCAACTGGTACCTTTGTGGGGAGCAACAATTTGTCTGTGCAGCTGGAGCACGCTCTAGTAGCTACTGCAGCACCATGTGTTAGATAATAGAGATACAAAGTTCAGGGCTTACTGAGGTCCAGCAGGGAGAATAAGGATGTCCTGGGTGTTATTGCTCACTGTTACTTTCATTTAAGTCTTATGGCACATCCGACTGCTGTATAGGACGAAGATACTAAAACAATCCCTGTCCCAGGCTTAAAGAAAACATGAAATGCTGTGGATTGCCAGGAAAAAATCAGGTTAGAAAAGTCCATCTGTTCTCCCTGTCCCCCTCCTCCTCAATCCAATTCCTGTCTCATTCAGAACATGATTCCACATCAAAACCACACATTTCCCAATAGATATGCCAAACCTCTCTAGGTTAGTTTGGGCCCTAGAGATGACCTGAAAACCTCAGAAATGTTATGTGACCTTCTGAGAAGCTGATGTGATCTTTGAGCAAAGTCAGATGATTTCCATGCACTTTAAATTTGCACTCTAAACTTTTTGCGCAGCTATAAATACAGTACCATTATATTTTTGGACATATCTGCCTTCCTTGTTCCAGGCAGAGGGTGTTGAGCATAAGAAGAGCATCTGATGCTTGTTTGTTAGAGGCCCACGTGAGTTAAGAGCTCCTTTTAAAAAATGATACACTGTAGAGGACTGAAAGCAGCTGACCTTTCTGCACATTAGCATTCTGTTCTGGTAAAAGAATGAGTGCTATTTAAGGGTGTCACAGGAAAGCAAGAAAGAGGGAAAGTTGTTTGTAGCTACCTAAACAATGATTACACAGTAAATGGATCTCTCAGAAAATACTGGAAGGGTTTCTAATGCTAGTAGTTTTCCTCTGCAAGCAGCGTGACAGATTTTCAGATGAATTAGACTGCAGTAGTCAGCAGATGTGATTGTTTTTCAGAGCCATTTTTAAGACAACCCTACTGAAATTCTCTGATTTTTTTTTTTTTTTTTTTCCCTGAGCTCCCTGCCTCCAAAAGGAGCTTGTATTGTCTCTTTTTTCTCCCTCAGCTCCCTACCCCCCCCACCTCACCCCCCCCATCTTAGGTGTTTTGGTCTTTATTTCATGGCAGCTTGTTTCAGATATCCAGATCTGAGCCTGTGCTTGCTCATGTGCATGTTCTGAACGCAATTTTTCATCCTTTCTATTTCTGCACCTGTATAGGTTCTTCTGTAGCTTCCATCATTTTGATCATGGGACCAGCTGTCTTACCAAAAGCAATGAAAGAATTTGCACTGGACTCTAACAAGTGCTCAGGTAATGCCAAGTGTGTAAAGTTTCATCTGCTAAATTCATAAGAATGCACATATTAGTGTTTCAGCACCAAACAATGTGATGCAGCCAAGTGCTATAGCCAAGGTTAGGAAAGGTATCTGTCATGATCTGATTGCTCTGGAAAAACACCCCTTCAACTTTAACAGTCCCTAATGTGCTTTGGCAACCACAGTATTGAACATCACGTCTTGAGGGCTTGAATCCAGCAGGAGTACAAGATTCAACATAAAGAGTGCCAAGATTAGTACCGGGAGTGGCCTTTCAATACTGATAGGATCATGATCATGAGGGAAAATTGACAGCAAAGATCGGATTAGGAGAAAAATCCACAGGGGTGTCTGAGATGCCAGTAGCCATTTTATGCTGTTTGGGTTGGGAAGAAGGGTCTCAGTTGAACTGGCTGGTGCTCCAGTAAAACTTTAGGATTATTCATTCCTATGGCTCTCCAGTCCAGCTCTCTGTGACTGAGATTTGCATCAGCAGAGTAGAGGCCTGAGCTGATTCAGGAGTCTTCAGACACAGCTGGGAGGAGTTAGATTTCCATGAATGCTTGTATTTACCACTGCGGAAAGTATTTGCTGACCCCACGGCTGGGATAGAAATTGCAGGACTTGATAGACTGACAGCGTCCTGGTCACAGAGGAAAAGCAACCAAGATCAGAAATAAGTGTTAATTTTGTATTGGGTCTTAAAATTTATTTATTTAGATTATCCAGCTCTAGGTGCTTTCAGTGCAAGATAATAAACGCCTGAGTCCATGGACATAACTTGAGAAAAAACTGTGCCCATGAGCAATGTCCACAGCTCTGTATACATTATCCCTGTATCTCCTTGGGGTGGCATTGTGAAGGGAGTACCTATACAAAAGCAGCTTCTGGCTGGCTCGTGATAAACAGTCTGGATTTATCCTGAGCAAGACTACTCCCTGCTATGGGAGTCAAAATTAGTAACTTGGTCAGCTGTGTGTGCTTCATCTTTTTCTTCTCTCAGGCCAATAGTTTCATCTTGCCTGCTGGTGCAAAAAGATATTGCTGTGTCATTTATACTTGTTTCAGGTTTTAAATGTTTCCTTCTTCTTTCAAACAGTAAAAAGTGAGCTTCTGCTATAGAAATACAATCTTATGTTTTCTAGGTAAATGAATCTAATAGGACAGATTTATGATTTCTCCACAAGCTGTCACACCTTGAATATTTTCACCTATAAAAGACAGAGACAGGTGAGGTTGTAAATAAAGTTGTCTCTGCCAAAAGAACTTTTTGCACAGTTCATGTACAACTGTAGAAGGGCGCTACAGAGACAACTTACTCTAGTCTGCTGCAGCCTAAACCCCAAACCAGTTAGAAAGTCAGGTTATGGTATTTCAGAATGTTTATTTGAACACAGCAAATACACCACTGACAAACCCCTGAGCTGTGCTTGCTGGCATATCCTGTGAGTCACAATGATTCCAGGACATATATAACAGGTGTCCAGCAAAGTACTTTCTGGTTGTCTTGAAGAAGATTTTCCTCTGCCTCAAAAATACCATTCAAGCCTGTTAGATATGTTAGGGAAAGACTAAACATCAGAATCGGTGGGATAAGCTGCATAAAGGCAACCAGCAGAAGGGAATCGCGGTACATGGCAAGTCAGATATTGATATCCCTGTATAATTACAAATTTTAATATTTTTAAACAGAGCCTGAGGGGTTTAGGAGCACTAAAATGTTCTCCCTCCATTTGGATGCTGTTGAAAATGTCTTCCCCAAATAACCCATGTGAAATCCTCATATCATGCCTCTAAGCAGGATGATATGACTTTAAGAAGTCTGCACTGCCTTGAAACTATCCCTGGTATGAAATAGCTGGGTGGACTCAAAGAGCTTTTAAAAGGCTTGAAGTATGCTGGAAACTATACTCCTTTCTCCTGAGGCACCAGAAAAGAGAACAGTGTGACTGGTGTGTGCACTGCGGTGATACACTATTAATAATTCAAAGAAGCAGAGGCTTTTATTTTGCCTTGCCATTGTTACTTTCCAGTACAAATCTCTCACCTCTATCATTTGGTAGGAACTGATAATCCAAGTAAGATATTAGGACTCAACTTTTTGTCGTCTTGGCACCACAATTAGGTAATAGAGCAGTTCAAGAAGAGAAGGGGAAAAAATCTTCATGTCAGCCTTTGTGAGATGTTTGAGAAATGCATCATGAATTACAGGTTGCAAATGGGTAATTGGGTTATTCGGAAGATATTTTCTGAGCATTTAACATGCGTCTCTTTCTTGCCTCCACACAACTTCAGAGGAAACTTTTATTTCCATTCTTCTTTTACTGCGTACTATGTTTTCTATTCAGCAGAGGCTTTTCTGGATGTGGAACAAAAGCGTACAGAAGCCTTGTCAGTCTGGGTATCTTACATATGTAACATCATATGCTTATATAACAATGACAGGGACACATGATGAAAAACTCACTGTAGTGAACTCTTCATCCATTTGACTCAAGGTCACATTTTTAGTTGTAAGGGAAAGTACAGACACCTTCAATGTAGCCAAGGTCACACAACTCAACTACCACAAAGATTTCCTGACATCTCACTAAATCCTCTGTGAACAAACTCCTGTTAAGAAACAGATGCTCTTCCCCAGTGGGTCTTACAGCCCTTCCTTAGAACAAATACCACAGAGAGTGCTCTAAGCACCAGAGTAAGTAAGGGGAAACAGCAGAGTGAGAGGTGGTGTGGTGAGAGTCGTGGAATGCAACTGGGGGAGAAATTGAATTTCTTTCTTGATGTTTGACTACAGTTTTTTGCTAAAATCAATGAAGCAGTTATATAAGTCATAGGGAAGCTAAACAGCTTGGTAGAGTGTCAGTGAGCTGAGACACGGGTTTTCAAAGCCTTTGGTGCCTTCCACAAAGGGAGACATGTAAAAAATTATGTTTCTTCTGGGCTCTGAATTGATGGATGAAAAGGAAAAGGTTTGCCTTCCTTATCTTCAGCCAGTATTAGCAAGGGCTGTGAAACATTCCCAGGACTAAAGATTTTACCTTCTTCTATTTTAGTTGTTTATCCCAGTGGTGAAGAGATAATACTGAATTTATGCATTTAGGAAAAATATTATTGAAATATCCAGTCTGCTTGTCGCGACTTCACAGACTGTAGAAAACCTCATTGTTCCCGTCAGTGGATTCCGGCACTTGTATTTGATTAAAGCACAATTTTCACAAAGATCTCTATAATGTTGTTTTGAACTCTTTGGAAGATAATAGATTCACTGTTTTTCATGGTGATTTGTTCCAGTGGTTAATCATATTTGCTGTCAAAACTACGTGCTTTATTTCCAGTTTGACCTTGTTTAACTCCCCATCATAATTTTTGTTGTGCTTTTCTTCACTAGCTTAAAGATGTCTCAAGAAACTACTACTTTTGGCTCATGAAAGTATTCATATATTGGAATTGTATCAATTAACTACGTCGAAGCTTTCATTTCCATAAGCCACACTGCTTGACTCAGTTCTGCCACTGACCTCCAGCAGAATTTTTATGAACACATATTTGTCATCTCTGACAGTCTTTAGGATCATGAAATCTTAAAATGACAGAGTCATAGAATCATTTATGTTGGAAAAGACCTCTAAGATCATCGAGTCCAACTATAAACCTAACACTTCCAAGTCCACCACTAAACCATGTCCCTAAGTTCCATGTCTACACATCTTTTAAATACCTCCAGAGATGGTGACTCAACTACTTCCCTGGGCAGCCTGGTCCAGTGTTTGACAGCCATTTTTGTGAAGAAAGTTTTCCTCATATCCAATCTAAACCTCCTCTGGCACAACTTCAGGCCATTTCCTCTTGTTCTATTACTTGATATGTGGGAAAAGGTACCGACACCCACCTTTTCTACAGCCTCCTTTCAGTTAGTGGTAGAGAGTGATCAGGTCTCCCCTGAGCCTCCTTTTCTCCAGACTAAACAACCCCTGTTTCCTCAACTGTTCCTCATAAGACTCATGCTCTAGACCCTTCACCAGCTTCATTGTTGTTCTTTGGACATGCTTCAGCACCTCAATGTCTGTCTTGTAGTGAGGGTCCCAAAACTGAAGACAGTATTCGAGCTGTGGCCACACCAGTGCTGAGTACAGGGGATGATCACTTCCCTAGTCCTCCTGGCCATGGAGTAACCAAGACTGTTACAAAACTATGAACCAGAGATGAAGGAGCCTGACATCTAAAATGGACTTACACAGAAGACATGTGCCAAAATCTGAAGTTATGACCTTGAGCAAAGGTGATAATTGTTGTTGTCTAGATATAGTGCCTTCCACCCTAAAGGAGGAGCTCCAGTTGGATACCAGTCCCTGCTCCAAAACCAGATTAAGGTTCTTGCTTTGTTGTCTTTTTATTTGTTTATTTCATTTTTTGATGCTTTACTGGTTATTTCTTAGCCATTGGAACATGGAGCAAAATCAAGTTCTTCCCAACTGCGTTGATGCTAATATGCAATAGTTTCCGACATCCACAAGGGGTATTCCAGTGTGGGTTGGGTTTTTTTGTTTGTTTTGTTTTGTGGGTTTGTTTTGTTTGTTGTGTTTTTGTTTTTGTTTTTGTTTTTTTTTTTAATAAAAAGGATAATAGAGTGGAGCTATAGGGATGATTTTTGGACTCTTAATCAATGAATACAAATTTGGCTAAGTGTCTGAAGGTGGAAGTTCACATTGCAGCTGTTGCCATCAAATTTTTCTTTCTTGTATGTTTGTCAGGTGATGCTTCACAAGAGAGAGTACGAAGGCATGGGTTGCTATGTCTAGCCAAGACTGGCTAATGTCAATATGCTTTGCATGGGAATACAGATTAAATGCAGAGGCAGAAACTAATAGGAACATAAATCTGCAAAAATATCTTCTAGGGGCAATTGGTGATACTAGTGCTCTCGGTGTTCACCGTGAGTTTAAACCTGAAAATAAAATCTTGATTTTTGCCTGTAAAGCTCAAAATAACTTTGAACTTGTTTCATGGAGAATTTTTCTTTTTTTTTACATTATTCATGAAGGCTCTTCTGCTCTAGTCCTCTAGCTCTAGAAGTGATGAGAACAGAAAAATGGGGTGAACTCATGGCTGAGGTCTTCTTGCAAACGTGCTGTATATGAACCTTTCAGTTTGTAGAGCTAAGGGTGGGATACCTCTGAGGGAAGTATGGTGGAGAACCCTAAGTTGCAATGGACATGTGATCAACACTGTCTGAGAGGGTAAGAGGAAAGCATGTTGGTTTTTAAGTCAGTTTTTAAGTATTTGACACAGGTGTGTTTTTTGTGTCTGAATAAATGGATAAATAAACTGGAAACTATGAAAACCCAGATTTCTCTTTGTTCTGTGGGAAGCAATAAAAAAAACCCACAACAAACAAACCCCAAAATAAAGCCAGCAACAGCAAAAGATTTGTTGGACATGGTTCCATGAATACTTGCCTGCTAACATCAGTACAGTGGTTTCTGAGATGTAATGGGTCCTGCCACGTTAATTGCCAGGAAGGGGGGAATTTAATGGGGTGGCAGGTGACTGCATACTGCAGTGACCTCATTGCCTTGTGAGCAGGTCTGGCCTGGACAAGCTGCTGGGTGGCCATTATAACAACTTGCAGTTAACCAGGCTGTTAATGAAGAATGAGCTGTAAAGGCACCAGTTTGACTTACCTTGTGGGATAGATCCTGATAGGGTCTTCTTCCCACCCTCATTCAGATGGGAAAAATGTTGGGCTACAGCTCCCAGCCTGCCCAAGCTGCTGGTCTTGCTTTTCTCAGGAACAGGGCTATGGGGAAAGAGCTGGTGTCACTGTGAGCCTTGGTCTTACCCACAGAAAGGGTGCTGACCCCAGAGATGGGAATGTGACTCCTGACTCCTGGATGCAGCTTTAAAGCATTGATCTGGACACATCCAGAGGAGGAACTCACTCATCTGAAGCAAAATTACTTGGTGATTTATAGAAACTTAGAGAACGGACAGCCTGACACAATAGTCTCTGTGAGGAAAGATAAGTAAGAAGAGGCTGTTCTATTTTTATTATTTTAAGTAACTGATGAGTTAATTAAAATGATAATTAATATCCAGTTGCTGTGAAAATATCCCTTGGTGTATCCCATGTCACTGCTGCTGGGAAAGGGTTTTGCACTCAGAAGTCATTTCATACATACGTCATTTGTTTTAGAACCTTAAATTTTCAGCAAACCAGCTGAGATTTCTTCTTTTTCTCCATGTGACAACAGTGATACTGTTTTGATTTGGTTTGTTTAGGTGGTTGGGTTTTTTTGTTTTTTTTGTGGGTTTTTTTTTTTTTTTTTTGTGTGTGTGGGTTTTTTTTTTGTTGTTTTTTTTAAAATACTGTAGATCTGAAGGAAGCACTGATTTCAAGACCCTCAAAAGGTACATGCACTATGAAACAGTTAGATCTTCAGCATATCAGTATTAACATATTTATCAGCCAGAAAAAAACCACCCTGGGCTGAGGGAGATCTGCGTCAGGAGAAGTAGCATGAGTAGCATTTTACAGGAGATGCTGTCTAACCAGCCCTGCACACTGCTGTCATTTTCACATGAAAGAGCTGAATGAATCAGTTTCTGGATGGCTCTAACTCTGACAGCCATCACCTAAAAAAGATCTTAGTGGAAAATGGACAGAAAAAAAGAATATTTTTTTAAAAAATTGGGCCTTATGTACTAAAGTTATGTAAACCAAGGAAATATTTTGTTCTACTATGAAAGTTAATGAGAGCATTCCTTAAATACTAACTGAACTGCAGTAAGTTTCAATGCCTAGAGATATGCATATTTAATTTTCACCCCTTCCCTTCCATCTGCCAACTGCTTCACTGTCATATTTTTTCTCCTCCTCCAGCAAAGTGCAGAGCTGGGGAAACCACAAACTCTTAATTGTGTCACTGCTGTTGAGCAACAGAAAAAGATTGATGGGGAGGTTAATAAGTTGACTGTGCAATTATAACGTTTACCATGTACCACCAATGACAGTTAATGTGGTTATTTCCTCCTGCTTCTGATCATTTCACTATGTGTTCATCAAGTCAGCTCTGGAGCCAGGCTCTCTGCTCCCTGTGTTGCAGCCTGCCAGTGCGCAGTGACAGGACATGCGGCTATTGGCCCCCTTTGCTGTGCTGTGTATTTGTATAAACTCCTTGACTCCCATTACACTTACGAAAGGCAGCTGAAGTTCTAATGAGAAAATGATTAGATTTTTTTTTTTTTTCCCCATGCTTTTCAAAACGTGCAAACGACTGTGAAGTAATCAGGAATGAATTAAAGCTGAGGACATGGGTGATATTTTTCCTCTGTATTCAAGGGCTGTTTTTTGAACTGCTTTTTTACTCAGCACACACTTCTAAATGATATCACACCTATCATGTTGTTCTCAGTAGCGGTAAACTCTCTTGAGTTCTGAGTCTTAATGTGAGCTAAGAGTAGATACCTTGACAGGTATCAGTACTTAACTGTGACTTTCTGGATAGATATTACTAAAATTAGTGAATGGCATAAATTAATCAACACTTTTCACTGTCCTTCAAAGAGATACCACAGATAAAATCTTCACTAGAAAATAGGAACGACGATTGCAAACATGCCAGTGGAGCATTACAGCAGAAGTACTGTCCAGATAGTCAATATTCCATCTGCTCTAATGATTGAGTTCTTCAAAGCTGGCATAAACTGCCCTTGATTTAGTTGATTGTATGTTGCTTTTCAGAGAAGAAAGCTGTGGATTTTAGCGTGTTTGTTTAGAAAACATTTAAGTCAGCAGAGCTTATGGCATGGAACTTGTTTGAGGGACCGAGGTACAAATTTCTGAGCAAGCAGCTGGCTGCTGTTTGTTTCTGTAGTGCACATTTGTAGAAATAAATAAGGTGATATCAAAGAGTATAGGGAATTTCTGCCAAGGTTTTCTCCTCTTAATGGGGAAAATCCAGGAAATCTCTCAATATTGGCTGTCTTGTTTGGCCAAAGAATTACAATATCAAGGCAATTTACCTTTATTAACCCAGCCATGCATGTTTCAAAGGATATTAACCAGGTGTTTTGACTTTATAGGTCCTTCTTGTTTGAGGAATTCTATCCTGTATGAATAAGAAACCTTGAAGATAGAGTTGAGATGGAAAGTTGAATACTGTAATGGTACCATAAAGTCATGGAGTAAAACCAGAAAACAGAACATAAATAATAGCTGCTGCTCCACTGAAAACAGATGCTACAATGAGAAATAACATTGCTGAAGCTTTAAGGTCATCACACTTGGAAAAGGAACAAGCATTGTAATTGCTGGGGTGACAAATAGCCATTTAGTGTAGACAAATAGTCCCTAGCAGGGATTTACCTGCAGCAGTAACAGGTGAAATTCCTCACTAAAGAATTATTCATGACAATAACCTGATTTAGCAAACTCTTTATCTGGTCAACACAGACTCAGGCTTCATTAGCAGGCAATTTTGCTTGGGAACATAGTTATGCTAACGGGGATTTTGAGAGGGATAGCAGAGGGAGCCATCTGTGTCTACAATAAGAAGCAGGAGATTTGGGCCCATGTTAAGGAGCAGTGAATTGCCCTCACAGCTCCAGTTTCCAATACTGTTATCTAGTTAACACCTTCCACTCACTGCTACTCATTATTACAGAGGTTGTCAGCGGTGGTGAGAACTAGAAAACCTGTTCACCTGGGATATTAGCAAGAATTAAATGTTTAGAGAACCAGGAGAAGAACCCATCCAGAACAGAAATTAGCTGGGAAGGCGAGGACAGCTGTTAATGAGCTGTTTAACCCAAAACTTCCTTCTATAATGCCTCAAATACCATTGTAAATGTGAAATTAATTTAACTGCTTCAGATGTTAGCCCTTGATTGTCTTCAGCTCCTACAGTATTAGCACTGGCCTGGGTGCGCCAAGGGACTCAGTTTTCCCTGTGTGACATGAAAAATTCTATTTGTGGGGTTTCAAAGGAGTAATCAATTTAGAATGAGAGCTCAGTTACTGGCAGCAGTCATCACTGGGTGTGACATTTCAGGCTGCTCTTTGCTCTCTGTGCTCAGACCCACCATTCAGTGATACAATTTTATGTGGAAATTTTTTGGTCATTTTTATTATTTTCTATTTCTGAAGATGACACTAGCTGATTAAATTTTGCCCCACAAAGCCATTCATCGGGTTATCTTACAATGAAACCCATTATTTTTATCTTACTACAATTAAACATTTTCATGCTTTGGTGCCTCTTCTGTTAGTAATAGTGTCTTAGAGGAATGAAGTTTTCCTTGGCATATTGGCCATCTTTTAAAAATGTGCCTGATTCATTGCTAGTGCTCCCAAGAGACCCCCATTTTCATTAAGGCCTGGGTTACAACCTGTAAAAGCAAGGTCTGTGTTTACATATGTATTGGTTGTACGGGGTCTCATCTGGGGATTGATGTGTGATTACAGGTTCTGCTGCTTCCATCTGTGACTCACTTTGAAGATAATATTTACTGTGATAAACCCAGCTCCTCTGATCATACAGACTTGAGAAGTTCATTTGTGCACTTCACAGTTCAGTATGAACCATGGCACTGATGCTTATGGGAACCTTTGCTATATATTTACTGTTTCCAGGGTGAAGTTGATTAGCCATCCCTCCAAAAGTTATTGTCCTTTCAATGCAAGTCTTGTAACACCTAGGTGTGCCATTGCAGCATCCCAGCAGGACTGTCACTGTGCTGGCACACAAATAATTTGGGGTATCCTCAGTCTTGGCCTCTCCTCCTCTTGAGGCAACTGAGCAGGAGTTTAGCAGTGAGCTTTATCTCCTATTGTACTTCAGCATGTACTCATTTTACAGCCTCAGATAACCCTTGGTTTGGTGAGAACTCAGACTGGTGATGGGTTTAAGAGCTAAGCTCTAGAAAGTGACTCCAGAGAATTTGATTAGTTCCCTGACTGGACAAGAGACACAGCTGTAGGCTCCAGACATGCCATTCAAGGTGTAATTCTGTTATCTGTTCTTATGTGTCTTGTGCTGGTCAAGATACCATAGTGCCTTTGAGCCCTCCAAACAGAACTGACAGATATGATAGCGCCTATGGGAGAGCCTTGGCCTCCTGGTTTGGATGCAAGAAGTCAGGTGGATATCAACATGCAATTTATCTATCTACAGTTCTGTCACTCTCTTGTGAGGAGCACACCTTAAGCTATTTTAAGAGCCCACAGCCAGTGGACTCAATTAAATCAGTGGGTTTAGGGCAAGATCCATCTCTTCTGTCTCCCAGATCCTCACATCTGGGCAGATAACACACCTTAAAATCCTATGGCTATATTGACTACCTTTTCCCTGGCTGTTACGGAGACCAGGCAACTATCTTAGATGTGTATAGTTCTACCCGAAGGTAACCAAAGGCATGAAGAACCTAGTCAACCTCCTTAATCCTTTTCTTTCACCTGAAAAATGTGGACAGTATTCACTCCTTTCCTCATCATTAGCTCCCTACACTATTTATGTTTTAAATCCCTCCAGTCAGAGGTTTATTCTTGACCCTTTCTGCAGGAAGCTGGCACAGCAGCGTGTTGGCCTACAACTACTACATCTGGACATTCAGAGGTTAATCACAGGTTGGGGGGAGAGATGCTGGCACTTTTTGTTAAAATGTAGGAATCTGAATCTTATCAAAATACCACACCAGAAAATAATCACACTTCTTCTAAAAAAAATTAAACCCTTTTTATTTGTATATTTATTTTTATATATAAAAGAAATACAAAAAAAAAAAAGGACACAAACAAAATGCTGATTATGGCAATTCAGTTTTGTCAGCCCCCTCTGCCTGGGCTGCTGCCTCAGATCCACCAGGAGTGAGCAAAGTCCTCCGGTTATAATGTCCTTTTATGATTCCAGAGTTATTGTTCTCATTAAGGATTTGCTTCTGTTTTTGCCTGTTAAGAGACTGTACAAGTCCTAATACAACAGCTGCTAATGAGTACTGTCCAGTCAGTTTTCTTGGTTGTAAGATTAAAGGATTTGGTTGAACTCTTCCTAGAAGAAAGTATGTTTTGATTTTTCCTTCCTGTTCACTGATACCTTTGACATAAATCTCTCCCCGGTAGTCGAAGGCAAATCCCCGGTCCTTCAGGATCAGATACGTTTCTTCAGGCACTTGAATTCTGTCACTAACACCTGTGCTGTCCATTCGACTTGCTAAATTAACCGTTTTGCCCCAGATATCATATTGGGGTTTCTTAGCACCAATAACTCCTGCTACGACAGAGCCATGGCTAATCCCTATTTAAAAAAAAAAAAAAAAAAAAAAAGAGATATCCAGTTAGAAAAGAATGGCTGAAACCATATTTGCACTTAAGATCAAGATGAAGCCTTGTTCAGATACACTTATCTCTAAGCTTAAGGAAGAGGTGTATATGCAAAGAAAGTAAGAAAAAAAAAAAAAAAACCAACAGAAAAACTAGAAAACATGAAATGTGGTATCCACAGAGTTATTTTACAGGATGTCCGTCTCAGTGGAACCACAGTACTTACGTATCATCTGTATTCTGTGCATTATTGACAAAGCTCTTGCAAACTGATTCTTACGTAGCAGGAAAGATCTCTCTGGAAGGATCTTTCTGGGTCTGCACTTGTTGAAGGCAACCTTGTTAGCACTATACAGTCAAGAAATTATGTTCTTACATTCCATTAAGTGAAAATATTAAAGTATACTACAAAGTTATTGAACGACTATACTTTAAGACAAGTAATGATATAGAAGAGATTTTTTTTTTCTACAGCAGTGATTTAAGAATACATTTAGTGGTAGTGAAAGGCACATCTTTGGGAAAAGGATCTTAGTTTTTCACATTTTTTTTAAAGAATGTTTTTAAAAATTGATGATAGAAATTATTTCCAAATACTGTTGCACTCATGCTCTATGAAATCTTTGTAAGTGATCCACACTTACTAAGAGTGGATGCATGTTCCCTGAGACATCTTGGGTACTGAGAGTTTTCTGTTTAAAACTGTTAGGAAGTGCAGATCACAGATAGAGATGCTTCAGCGCTACATGATGTGACTGATCAATATATTTCATCTTGTAAATAGCAGAGTTGTCTGTAAAGGACATGTTTCTCCCAGATAGTTTTTGGTTTTGCCCAGTGATTCAGTCAACACGAGAAGCCATCAGATTTACTTCTGCTATGTGCTGTATATTCAGGTCATCTTTTCATGTCCCATCCTACTAGCCACCCAGCATATCCTTCCAGGATAAGAGGCTCCCCATCACAGCAATTCAGAGCTGCTGCCACTGGTCAGGTCAGAACTGGAATTTGATTTTTGTGCAAAACCAAAGTACTACCTACACACAGGGTTTAGGATAAGCTACTATTGTCTCTTTACTGAAGAAGAATCTAAGACAGGAAGATTAACTGGAGATTGTGTAAACCAGTTTCAAGCTTGGGGTCAGGTCTTGGCTCCCCCGTTCACTTCTTGTGTTATATCCATTGGGTCTTGGCCAGACTTGCTAAAGATGGTAGCTTAATTATGCTACCCACCCACAGTTTACCAAAACTTAGAACTCCTGCAGTCCCCAAATCATGGCCCATATTCTATAAATGAAGTATTTCTTATTTCTAGCTTTGCCTGAAATTTAGTCAATTTGAAAACAGAGGATACAGTATAGAAGTCTCTTAAATTGTACATGTCCTTGCAATGCTCCTGGGGTGCACTTACAGAGTTGGATCCTTGCAGACAAAACCCTATTTTATCTCTTGTGTTTGAACTATGCTTACCAATACGGAGTTCAAAGTTGTTAAACGAATGCTTGTTGATCTCCTGTATGCTTTCATTCAGAGCTATGGAGAAGTCAGCCAGAGCACACAAATGCCCCCACTTGTCTTCACATTGCTGAGGAGTAAGTTATAAACCAATATGTTAGAAAAGTTTTTCATTTGCCCAGCTCCCACCCATTCTTACCAAGTTCCCAATATCTGAATTTGGGGTTTGTAAGAATAGTGCCAACATACTAGATCCAAGAGTGGTAGGGTATTATTAATGGTAATGCTTCCCATTTATATTACAACACTTGTATAACTGGATAAAGAGAAGCTTAGTGTGAAGTACCAAAGGAAGTAATTTCCTGTCAATAATCTGACAGGCAATGATGGGAATTAATAAGGCATGTGAAATCTCTCTAAGGCTGAGAAAGAAAGTACAGACAGGATTGAGATAGCTCAGGTGCAAGGGACAAAATCTAGTGAGAACCAGGGATGACCCATGTAGGCAAGAAGCAGAGCGGAAGAAGTGAAAGATACAATTCTCCTTTGCTGAAATTATCATCCAGGAAAAACACCAATTTTGGTACTCTCAGGGATGGAATAGTGGCCAGAACAACAGGGTAAGCGAGGCATCCTGGGACAGGTTAACTGGGGGGGGAAAGGTTGTTCTGTAGCTCATTAATCACCACAGCTTAGAGCAGCCAAGTCACTCCCTGCTCCTTCTCCTTTTCTGTTCCTGCAGGGCAGTCAATATACAGATGGGGACCAGGAGTAAGTTTTAGTCTTCCCAGAACACCAACAGAGCACATGATGGACAGAGACTCTCAAGGGCGGACAGGGAACTCCTTAATCGTTTCTTTGAGTAGGCAGTGGAGTAAGGAACAGCTGTGGGTTTGGCCTGATTGTTGTATGATGTCATCTCATCTACTCTGAAGCCAGGTAATTCTTTCATCAAACAAATTTCCAGTTCATAGAAATGAAGCATTGCAAGCCCCTCCCTGCCCCCCAGGTCATGCTGTCCAGTCCTCTACAATTTTCATTATTCTCAGTGTTTAATACTGAACATAAGCATCTCCCGTGCTCGGTCCTTGCCCTCAGACTCATTCAGTTCACAGCATGCAAACCTCTGTCAGCAGCCCTCACCTCTTAGATACTGACAAGGTGATAGACATGTATGTATGAAGATAAATGTATTTAGAACATACATAAAAATTCCATTAGGCTGTTACAGCTCAAGAAAAAGGATGAGTTAATCAGTCTTGGAAATGCAATAAAGATTTTCTTCTTTTGAATTTTTACCCACATCAAGAGTCAAAAGACGTGGTTAGGAGGTGTGTAGCCATAACCAGATACCTCCCTGATGCTCAGTCCTTCTTTGCTCATCTCTGTACAGAAACATTTTGAGTTGGAACAAACAAAAATGTCATGCATGTCTACTTTTGTGGGTTTCTAGCTGACAGCATCAGTTGTTACTCCATAGGTGGGAGATGCTCAGCCAGTTACACTCCACATGGTTTATAATGTATTCTAAACAAACAATGGAAACTTTCTAGTTTATAAAGCTCACACTAACCTGACTTCTGCTTTTCCTGCAGTTGCTATCAATGTGAGCAGATCTGATTCCTACTCTATGATTGATCTGGGGCAGCACACCTTTTCTTGTGATCCTCTTACTTGGGGAGAGGCACCAACTGTCAAGCAAGATATATTTCAGCAACAGCTGACTTCCCGATGGATGTATTTTAGAGCTTCATCTTATTCCTTTGGAGACCTTTTTTCCAGGCATATTCTTGGGGGTAATTATGAATGGATTTATCTCATCTGACTTATCTGAGGTTTATGACTCTGACTGTGCATATGTCCTCTGTGGCTGATTTTTCCCTCAGCTTGGTTTACACCTCTGCAAGTGAGAGCAGTGTACAGGCTTTTGGCTTTGTGACATTCTTCAGTTGAACTGATGGATCTGTATGCTGTCAGTTAATAGATCTTCTCTCCATAGATTATTGGAGGCTGTCAGCCAGATTCCAGTCTGAGTTACAGTGGTAACTTTACAGTATGTCCAAAGATATAGATAGGCCTGCTCTAGATTCACATCAATGTGATTGAAAGGAGATTTTTTTTCTCTCCTATAAACCTAAATTTGAGGAAAGAATTCATATGGTTCTTGTTCTGAGCACAAGATGTCATTTCAATTCATCAAGAAATGCAACTGTTGTCTGCCAGAAGTTCCAAATGTCTTTTTTCTTTTGGCAGACACAGCTCTATGTATATCATAAATATAACACTAATATTCTCTAATATGAATGGTTGGACACACCAAAAGCTTTGCTTCTTAAAGAAAACTGTATCTTACCTGTTTTTCAGGTGATAATCCTGACACGGCCATGTATGTGCTGCCAATCGTTTTAATTTTTTCAATATCTTGAAATCTCTCTTCACCTAGTAACTAATATATATGTAAAAAAACAGGGTTACTTCTGTAACTCTTAATGCAAAATTCTTCTACAGATATCAGAATGAATCTTTGCACTCGTGGTATCTTTCAGCTGATCACAGCACACAGTTTATTCTGGGTTCTGGACACACTGAGCTGGGACTCTTTGCAACATCACCTACTCATAGTGCATTCAAATTAAATTCTGCTGTGCTCTGTAAAGCTGGCTGGTAAATCACATAATGGGTAATATAAGACATGCATATTCCAGCCTAACTTAAGTGCATATGAATCCTTTGTTACCTGAGGTATAATCACTGAAAATTAGTGAAGACAAGCTCTCTGTGTATGTATGTGTGAATATAAGAAGAAAATCACTTAAAAGTGCTCTTAAATCTCTTTTGGAGGAATTCAGTTTGCAAATTAAGTGCTGCTACAGCAACAATTCAGGTGATGAGACCAGTGTTAAAGGGAATTCAGTCCACTTACTTTAAATAACCATTTTAACCATCTTACACCGTCAATGGATGGAAGTAGATGCCTCCAAAGAACTTCTATGAGAGATCAAGTCCTCCTGTATCCCACCCATGCTTCCCTCTACTTACTGTCAGACCTAACACTGGTCTGTTCATTGAGCCATTCAGTCAGCATTTTTTTATGTATTCTCCCCTTCTACAAAAAATACAGGGAACCAATGTGAAGTGGTAAACAGCTGTATCTATTTGGGATAGCTATAGGTGCTAAGTAGGCATAAAGAACTTGTCAGATTGAGAATCTGCAAGAGGAAGAATAAATTTAGTCGAGTGACTAAAGCACTGAGTGGAGGGGGAGTGACAGTTTGTTCCCTATTTAAAGTTTATATTCACAGTTTAACTCAGGACTTTTCATGAAATGGAAGCCAGAGCCTTACATTCCTTGAGAGACTTAAGCAGAGTTGAGGTTGTGAACTCCATTAATGACAACAGAGCTTTATGTGGGATATGGACACACATTGCTTCATCACAGGCTTTAGAAATGTGTATTGCTGATGTTAATACCAAAAAACCCTGGGAAACTTCATGATAAGCAGTATGATATCTAATAAATTTAGGTATCAATACGGTTAGGCAGTACTGGAAGAAAAAACACAGTTCACAGAGAAAAGGAATTTCAGACTTTCAGTTCTAAAGACTCAACTTAGCTGGGATTTAAATAAAAAAAGTTCTTGCTGTGGTCAGGCAAAAATTTCATGAAGCATTTCCCCCCTTTTTTTATACACTGTCATGCATTCTTTTTCCATCTTGTGGGTTTGAATTTCCTGTCAATTAAAAACTAAAGGGATTATTTCATTCAAAGAGAGAAACATACCAAAGGCATAACATGAAATATCCCCTGCCATTGAACTAACCACAGTGTACGTCAGCCGGAGCGCCGGGGTCTTGGAAGCTTTGCTGTTGGTGTACAGATATCGCACCATCTGTCTCTAATGGGAGGCCGCACAGCATTGCACACAGGGAATACAAAGCCATATGGTTAATGGCTCCCTTCCAAGTCAGGAAAGTCCGAAAACTTGACCTGCTTCTCATTTTTCTTCAGGCTGCCAGAAAAGCCCATTATCTATGTTTCCCTCCTACAAGGGCAGCTCTTTCAACTGCTCTCTTAAAGGAAAAGATCATTTCTTGTAGCTCTGCTTTTGTGAAGCATCTGAGAGCACCAGGTGTGTGGGCAAGGGGAGAAAATGGTCTTGGTTATAAACAGTTTATATTTTCATTTCCAGATGGTTGCTGGAAGCAACAGCAAACAGCACAGTAATTTAAAATATATGATAAATATCTGAAATTACTCTTTAAGAAAGAAAGTATGTATTGGCTGTGAAGCAATTTAGAAAAAGTAATCCTAAGTAACCATTTTCTTTTCTCATTCATTATTGTTTCCAAATCCCTTTTTTCCTCCTGCTTTATCCCATCTGTTAGATCACTTCTCTACTTCTTCAAGTAACGGTTTATTTACCAATTACTTTCTTTACAGTATGACAGGATGATGGATTTTGATTTTGGGGAAAGACATTCCAACTCAGTCCTAAATCAGCTGCTATTTGTTACAAAATTTTAAATAGGCTTGCTAATTTACCAGTATAGTCCAGGGAACATTTTCAAATACTAGAACGTGGTTGGTATCTGAAAAGCAACTAATGGCTTGGTGTTGCAATTCATGTACAGTCAAGGTTATATGAAGGTCAGACCCTAGAATATATATATATACATGTGCAAAGTAGCACAAAAAAGAATGTTCCAGGACATGGCACACAATTGCAAAGTAATCAGCAGAGTCTGAAAGCAGGATCCTGCCTTCCGCTGAAACCTTATTTGTGGCAACATAATATATTTAAATCTGCTGTCATAAACACCATGTAAATCACTGCAGGATAAAGGAAATGGGGGGAAAAAGAGCCCATGAACCAGAAAGCTCTTATTAAAGCACAAATCCCAACTGTAACATCACTAAAATACATAAAAGATAGATTAAAAAGGCTAGAAAGACTATTACAGTCCAAAACCAAAAAATTCCTTCAAGACTCATAATCTTCAGGAGAAATAGTCCAATAATATTTTTTTAGTGCAACATGTCTAAGAATGGGAGTTTAGCCCTGTATGTGTCTTAAGACCAAGTCATATAAAAAATGGGTAATTATAAAAGTAGATTTGCAGTGTTCATATTTGGTTTTTGATGTATGAACTGGTCCTGTCAGCAACTCTGTGCTTGGGTACAAAATAGCAAATTATATATAACTGTATTCCAGAATGATGTTATATGTTAAATTTTTTAAAAAATCTCCTTTTTATTCCAGAAACCAGCACCTCCCATTCTACCTCAGTTGACAGGAAGCCTGGATAATTTGGAAATCAACAGATTCATGAGACATCAGGGAAAAAAAAAAAAAACCAACAACAACTGAGTAAAGGCTGCGCTTTGACAAGAGTCAATGATCTACTTCCCAAGACTGACTTTTGGACCAGGTTCCCCTGGCTCCCTAAGAAAGACCCAGTCACAACCTGACTCCTCTGTGGGCTCCTACCCTGTGCAGTTGTTGGTGGCAGGTTCTGTTCCACTGTTCACTATTTTTTGTTTGACTGGCTTTGTCTCTCTAATATAGATCCATTACCTGGAAAACAAAATAACAGATCTGGATTGTAAGCCTTCTGTTTTGTAGTAGCAAGGAAACTCCTCTAAAAAGAAGAAAGAAATAACCCAATTCTTGTGCACCTATCACATTTTTCCAGCCATATCAATTTGCATTTTTATCACTGCTTTAATTCAGAAACATCTTGGCCCTACAGACAGAACATTCCTACATTCATGTAAGGAAAGGAGGGACTCACAGTGTAAAATCTAGTTTGAGATTAGGGAGTCAATTCAGTTGTCTAAACATAGATGTCTAGCGTCGTCTAGAGCATACTTTCCTGAAAAGCCTCCAATGGCTTGTTCCAGAACAGCATGGGGTTTATGATGGTGCAGTACGGGATCTGACAATCCCACGTGGGTGTTTCAAATCACCTAGGTTATCGCAAATGGCACCTGGTACCAATGTCTTACACTCCTGTGCTAAGACTTCTATCTTTGGGAGACTCTACAGAGGTATTCACGTGGTGCTGAGGAGCAAAGTTCTTCTGTGGCTAACTGATCTGCTCTGCTCCCAGCTGCACATCTGCATTTTGCTTCCAGGGCTGTATCGAGGCAGCAGGCAATCTTACCAAGAAACATCATGAAAAACAAGGAACAGTGACATCATGTAGTGTCAATCAACAGTTAGATGGAATCATTACTGCCCCTGAAACATCATCCCTGAAATGACTTCTGGTTCTTTTTCCATGGATAGGATTACTCACTTCAGTTGTTCTCTCGGACATATCCCCTTTCAGACTGCTTAGACAGAATAAACTAATGACATGACCATGCTGAAAGTAGGTTAGCAGTCAGCAGGGGATCACATAATTTCATTTATTACCCGTACCAAGAACATATCTATTATTCAACTAAACATGTCTGGGACATAATACAGTCCCTAATTAGGTCCTTTATTAATTACAGAACAGGTGTTAGGGGCCTGAATGTAATATTGTGGTAGGGCTTTTGATAAAAATCTTGTCTTCAATAATCACCACAGCAGCAATGGAATTTGGTTGTGAAGATTATTATGAACGTGCGTGACAAAATATCTTTAATTCATAGGAATAGGCTTTGCTTTAAGTTTGAGCCATAATAATTTTAATCAGATCTGGAAAGAAAAACAAAACTATTAATCAAGAAGCGTGCTGACAGCTGTGCAATCTCAGAGATAAGCAGGTATTTATACCTATAGGGAAAGCAGTGCAGGAGCTTAACACATTACAGAGCTCTTCTCATAGGAGAGTAGATTTGTTTTCTACTAAAATGCGCAGGCATGCATGAATTCTTCTATTTTCAACTAGTAATTTTAGTACCTGACCAATAATACGGATAAACTCTCAATTTTGTTGTCTCAGATTTTGGTAATCTTAACCCTGGTTCAATTTTTATGAGCTACCACTCGATGAACATTCCCCATGCAGATGCCCAGGATGAGGAAGGATGAAGATGCAATTAAGACTCTGATCTGGGTTCATATTTAGGTTCTAGCTTCTGGTATGGGAACAGTATTTTTGTTTTCAAAAAAATGCAGGAAAGTAAACTACCCCTTTGTGCCTTTGTTTTCCACTAATGAAATGAAGATAACATAACTTCCACCAGAGGAGCAAATTGAAAATATATTCTGCAAAACTTGTGAGATGTCTTAGGTACTTGCTGCTCATAATGGAATTAAAAAAGTCTCTTTTTCTAATCTATTTTTTTGCAGTCATATAACTTCTACTTTCAACTTTTCCTCCAGTACCTTCCTCTGAAGCCCTTGGAGATAGATACTTGCTCTTCAAAGCGAAATACCCAACCCAACCCAAAAACTCTAGGCTACATCCTCAAAAAGAGATAGGTGTTTAAAGCAGGAATGAGGTAGAACTAAATAATTTATTTTTTAAAATAAAAGACAGTAATTCTCAAATCTTCATTCAGCTGTATTCTATATTCTGGAGAGGTCAGAATTCTGCCAATACTTTAATTTTCTGGAAAAAAAACTTTCTGTATGGTTAATCTATGGGTAGAATCCTCGTCCAGATGCAAAAATTGAGTATGCCTTCTTGTCTTCTCTCAAAATCTCAATCTTTTGCACTCTGATAATGCATTTGAGTTAAAAGCCAAAGTGCTAAAAGATGTTATCTTTTTTCAAACCATAACCTAAGTAGAGGTTTTTCCTTCTCTGTTTTAGATAATTGTCCATGGTTACATAGCTTATGTGGGATGTGAGATCCAGATCCAGCTCCTTTTGAGGGAACAAAATATTAATTTTAAGCTGACAAGACACTCATCACTTCTCCAGTTGATACTTTACTACAATACAGAAATGGATTTAAATTCCTTGAGATAAACAGAGATTAAACATGGGTTTCTTGGGTAGGATTTTTTACCGTTTCTCAACGATTTCTTGCTGTCCATGTGACCTCTCCCCTGCTGTCCAATTTAGTACTGATCTTGCCTTGTTCAGCAGAATTCTGAAAAGGATGTCTTTTTCCCACTTTGTCTTTTGATAACTTAACTAAAACCAGAGTCACAGACCAATGATCCCACCACCACCTCCCTCTTTCCCCTCCCCTTTTCTCTCTAGACCACTCCAGTCTGTCACACAGATCCAATCTCACTGGTGGGTAGAAATGCCTCAGATTCTACTTCTACCACTCAGGGAGCTCAGGATATCTACTCACTCCTGAGGAAATCTTGCAGTGTATAGGTTAAAATACCCCATGCTAGGTAAGTTTGGCCTTACTTTTGCACCTTGTCTAGTTTTAAAGTTTGTTTCAAAGTTCTTCATAGGTCTATCATTTGTCCTCTTCCTTAATTCCTCTTGGTCTCATTGCTGGACATGATACCACCTATCTAAGCTTCCTTACTAACTAGTTGGTATGGAATATAACAAGTATACAACTTGCTCCTGACTTCCTCTTCAGTTTCCATGTTTTCCTTACTTACACCTGGAAATAGCTACATTGGGGATCTGACTTTTCTTCTGTTTATCTTATCCCCCCCTCAGCTCCCTTTCTGAAATTAACTGAATGGGATATCTAAATATTTTTCCTTTCTATGTCCTTTCCTTTCTTTCTTTTTTTTTTTTTTTTTTTAAATTTCCCTTCACCTCTGAATTCCTCAGTAAAGCAAGCAGCTTTATTTCATTTATTCTTGTAAAACATACCTGACCAGACAACTGTCCTCAGTTAATGTGTCACCACCTTTCATTCTCTACCAAGCATTGGCTTCTGAGCTGTGTGCTTCACACTTAACTTGACACTGTTTCAGGTTTAACATTCATTGAGTCCATTCAACCAATGACTTCAAAACAACATTTTAATCTGTTTGGATTTAGACCATTTCTTTCCAGAATTGTTGTAAATATCTTTATCCTTCTTTATTCTACAGATCTAAGGCATGTTCTTTTTCTAGATACACTGGAGCAGACTGTGCTTTTATTTATGCATGTTTATACTCAAGTAACTATTGATTTCAGTCTCTATCTCACTAGGGCATTCAGACTAAAGTTTGGCAAAACTAAGGACAAAACCCCAAAATACACAATTCTAATTGGTGTAAAAAAACCCCAGAAAATTATTGGAAGCAGAATAGTTATTAAATTTGATAATTTAGGGTGATATATATGGTATTTGGGAACTCATCATTTAAGCGCTATCATATTTTCTCTAGTAGCTGGCATTACCTCATCAAAGTCTGCAATGATTTCATTCAGCAAGCGCAGACATTCTACTCCTTGGTTATTCATCTCGGTCTGGGAATAGAAGTCAGCAAATCCAGGAATAGAAGCAAACATCACACCAACAGCATCATAGGACTGAGAGTATAATTCCTAAAAGAACAGTGAAGAAAAATGAGCTGAAAAGGTAATATATGGAAGAGAGCACTTACTGACTGTTATTAAAATGTTTCTTTGTTTTTCCATGTGCAATAACTTAATATCTGAGGTTAGCATTTATATACTGTTAGTCAAGTTCAGCAGGAGACTGACAGCTCTCACATTTTTATCATGGATTACATTCAGGGTTTGGCCTTTCTTTGAAAGTCTGCTTTTTCTGCTTCTGAGATCAAGAGGTTACACCAGAAAAAATGAAATAGAATTTTTCATTTTGATTTATATGGGGAATCACTTGAAAAAATTAAGGGGTTTTTTTGCAAGTATGAATACCAGAGGATGAAGCACTGTTAGAAATTAAAAGGAATCTAATGTTTATTATTTATTATTGTTTAAGTCTGTTTCATAAATGTTTGCAGTTGAAAATATTTTTCTGAATTTGTTGATTAACAGGCATCAGATGGGACCATTTAAAATGTCTAATTTGACCTCTTTGTAGAGATTTATCTCAGTTACCACATTTTCTGGTGGATAATTTATACTTCACACTACTGCAGCTCTTTACAAGTTTGTTTATTCACAAGTGTTCAGAGATCCCTTACTGTGTGGTAAACTGTGGTTCTCCTAAGGTGACTATGGAGCTATTTGGTTGCCTGGCTCTCTGTGAGGTTCTTGTTATTAAGGGTTTGGAAGGAGGGAGAAACATGAGGGTGATAATGGAGTTAGTGGAGACAGAAAGAAGCCTATAAGGGATGGAACACAGGAAGCTATTAGAATAAAATATGCCCTGGGATAAGCTTCCACTTATGTTACTCATATAATTCACTCTGGAACTGAATGACAGATTTATTTATGGATGTGTTTGTGTTATTATGTATGTGAAAATGCATTCATTTCTTCTATGAACCCAAACAAATTTTTAGGAACAAAACTAATTTCCACTTCTAAAATCCCAGGGACTGAGCATCCCCCTGCCCCAACTCCTGATACGCTTTTCTAGTGGCTTATATACCATAGCCGTATGCATTCTCCTTTGTTTAATTTTTTTTTTTTTTTAATTTCAGCTTCTTTAGTTTTACCCAATGGTGGGTACTTTCATTTTTGCTCTGGGACTTCTCTTATGACATTCTGACCTGGAGTAATTGCTTCTCAATGTTCTTGTTAGTATACGTTAGGAAAATTTAGTACTTTGGTCTTAGAATAAAAGGACTTACTGCTGGATGCCATAAACCTGATGTAAATATGTCAGGCTCCTCTCCTTTCTTCATCTTGCTTCTCCCTAGAAAAGCATCCTGAACCCCTGCCCTGCATTTTGTTATGTTGTTAATGCTGCTACTTATCTAGACTGTTTAGCAATGTGTTCTACAGTAAAAGTGGAAAAATTCTAATAGCTTCCAAAGACACTGCAAAGCTTTGCTTGAGAAAAAGATTGATTTCCTTCCTGCCCTTACAATTTCTTTCACTGAATAACATCTGCAGGGTCATGGAAGCCATACTCTAAGGACATTCTTATTGTCTTTTATAGGTATAGAAAAAAATAATATACATGTTAGTTTGTGGATGTTTATTGAAGACTAGAGAATATGTATTAGGAGAAGCATATATACACTCAGTCATACTCTTTACTAAGATCATGAAGATAGAAAGCAACTGGCTGAAACCTTCAGCTGCTCCGTCTTTCTATTTTTGGTAAGAAGCATCAAGACAGAAATAATACATCCAGGAGAAAATGCTTACAGTACACATTTGGGAATTCATTTTTTGAGAGCAGAGAAATTAACTTAATGGCCAGACATGAACTGCAGGATTGATTGTACTGAGATCTGGTAGATGTTACAGCCAGCCAGCTCATGCATAAATCATCCCCAAGTATAGTCACTTTGGAAATTGCCTTACAAAAAGCAGGGGTGGTGGAATTGAATTCAGTGGCAAATTACTGAAGCATCAGCAGTGATCCATGGGACATCTGTTTGCTTCTAAAGATTATTATGCATGTGAGTGTATGTGAATGAATGTGTAAGAGAGGACATGTATTCCCTGAAAATCCATAATGCAAGACTGCCAGAACACACTCATGGATGGCATTGGGGTCTGCTTCATTTGTAATGAAGCATTTTAACCTAGTTGCTTTCACACACACAGTTTCTCAAGTGCGTAGCAGTGTTTTTATGGCAGTTTAATACCCACAGAGTGTAAAATTCCTCAGGAGGCTGATTTCTAAAGTGCCTTTTCCTGTAGCTTCTCACTATGTCGTCCTTCCCTAGGTGATATTTGAAATCACATCTTCAGAACACAATGATTCCTCATTGTGCAGTTTAATTCATTTGGCTACATCTATTTCCAAAATGTGTAATCAGAAAAAGATAGGCTTGGTTCCTTTTTGCTGCACAATGAATAGTTATGTCAGTGCTTGCAACCTGAATCTTGCATCATTAGTTATCTCTTCATTATGAAAGATAACAAATTCCAGTTTCATCATACAATACCCTTCATTGACAGATAATATTGTAATACACATTTGCCTTATTTCAGATAAGGAGTAAATGACTTACTGCTGCTTTCAGAAACAAATTCTGGACTTCCCTTAATCCCTTCAGCAACCTCTCTTCAAATCCTGTTTGAGAAATATCCAGAGTCTCCTTATCAAGCTTTTCTTTGTATACTACAGTACTTTTCAGGAACATAGCCACAAACTATGTTTCTGAAATGGGTGTTTTGTTAACTGCCCAAAAAGGTAACTCAGGGGCAATATGAAATGGCAGAAATGTTCTCTTGGGTCTGAAGATGTGAGTACCTGTTGCACAGATTCCTTCCAGAATAACTGCCGCGGCCATAATAATACTCTGAAACATTGGGCTATCCTAAGGTTGCACAGGCATTCTGTTAAATTCACATATCTTTTTTAGGAAAACTAGATTTTCATAGAGGCATAGGTTGGAAGGGACCTCTGAAGGTAATCTACTACAGTTCCCACTCAAAGCACAGCCAATTAGGTCAAGTCTCTTATGATCTTGTTCAACCGAGGGTTGAATATCTCCAGGACGAGTTTTCACAACCTCTCTGAGCCCTGATGCAATGATGACTTTCCCAGAGATTCCTTATCCCTTGTATCTAACTGAGATTTTTCTTCCTACAACATGTGTCATTGTCTCTTGTCCTTTTGCTTGCACATTGCGTAAGAATTTGGCTCTGTCTTCTCTATAAACACCCATTAGATAGTTGAAGACAATGATGAGATCCTCTTTCAGCCTTTTCCTCTTAAGGTTGTATGAACCCATCTCTGTCAGTCTCTCCTCATATGTCATGTGCCCCAATCCCCTAATCATTTTAGTGGCCCTCTGTTAGACTTGCATTAGTAGGTCCATGTGTCTCCTACTGGTGAGCCTGACCCTGGGAACACCACTGCAGATGTGATCCTAGAAGTGCAGAACCCTTTACTTTAAAACATCATTTTTTTAAAATGTGGATCAGATACCAAATATTGGCAGTATTTGTGTAATAAATCCTATGGAGAATTAAGTTCTAACAATTTCCTAACAGGTCTGCTTTTCTTTTGCTAATTAGACAAAAGTATCAAAAATAAAACGGATACATACTTCATTATCCCGATCCTTCTCCAGGAAGTGACGGGCAACGTGACTGGGTAAAATATTTCGTAACATATTTTCATTGTGCTCCCTTAGCTCCTTCATTTCATTGATTTCTTCTTTTGCTTGAACACGCCACAGAAAATCCAGTCTTGCTGTGTATTCAAGCTGTAGTTCCAGAAAGAAAAAAAAAGGCAAAAATAAAACCTGACAAGATAAGAGTAGAATTTGTATTGTCATCCGGGCAGGCTGCTCCTGCCATGTAACTGCCATCAGTACTTCTGAAGATCTTAGAATCTGAAAGAATTTGATTTCACTGCCAGAAAAGGAGATTATTTCTCTTCCTAGTGTGTGGTGAGTGCCTCAGAGGAATCTTGAGCAAAATAATATTTGTCATATTACTGCTATGGTCAATGGATAGAAAATGCCATAAAATTATTTTCCTTTTAAACAACTCTTTATTAATTAGATAATGGAGTCAGACAGAAGCTAAGGTATTGGAAGGCATTGGTATTGGTATGAAATAACTATGTTCCCCTTTTCATATGTGTTTTCAAATGAAATGGTTTTCATGAGAAAATAGCACAAGGGTCATTCTAAACACTTTGCAGAGACAGGTAGTTTACTTTTCAAGGATGAACATCTTTCAGCAAAACTAGACATAACAGCCCAACACACTCCCAAAGAGGACTTTCAAATCTGTGGCACCAAAAATGAGGTATTTTTACTGTTGGGGTATGTACTTATTTACAGTTTAAGTCTTTTAAAAGATAGTGAAAGACATGCTATTTGATAACCAATGAAATACTCTGTCCCTAATATATCATGGGTCCAGAGTCTGCAATCAGAATTTACTATGTGCACGGTGGCAGTGCCTGATACCCTCACCTCAGCTACAAACTGAATTTAAATGGTTTTCAGTGAGGTATGTGTACAGAACAAAAGGAAATTTCCTGCACAGCAGAGTTTATATGTGTGTATATATATATATGTATTATGTTTTTATATATATATATATATAAATGCATATTCTTACATACATAAATGACAACTGTCTGCTAGCTGAAGCAGGGAACATGTTGAAACATCATGCTGCTTGCCTGAGAGGTGTATGTGTGTCAGCACATGGGCAGGACCAACACTGCCAGAACTTTTGGGTGCATAACACTGAAGGAGGTTTTAAGCACATTTTAAGGCAGGTGATACTGTAGCTTGCACAAAGGATGATTTATTAAGCTACAGCTTTATTGAAAATGATGGAAATATATCTGTGTGCTGTAAACTGGAAGAGAAAATACATTTGTGAGGCTTGAGATGCTTTAACAAGAGATAATAATCAAACACTCAGCAGAGAAGCCTATTATACCAGCAAATAGATGACTTTTACAACTGGGAGAGACATCAAATGGTTTGCCAAAAGGTGTTGGGATTAAGGAAGTGGTTGGGATATAATTCACATACCAAGATGAAATAAAGTGCAAGCCTGCAGTGGGTGGGAGTGACTATGAGGGGGTTCAGGCATGGTTTAGTGACTCATCTTGCTGACATTTTTCATTACCAGCAGTGACCAATGGCAAACTGTTCAGAAGAAAATGCAAAGCACCTTGCAAGGGGACTTATAGGTTGAGTGTACTCCAGAGAACTTTCCTTCCTAAAAGTAAAAGGGACCCCGGCTTGCTATAAACTTCCAAAGCTTGTATGCAATTTAGCGGTGATTTACTTGCCCTCTGGATGCTATTGCTACCTTTATAAGCAATTAATCTCTTTTCTAGTTCTAATGTTTTGATCTCCAATCTTGTGACTATTAATTCCCTAAATTAACTGCACAAAAAAAACCCCCAAAAACCCCACAACAACCTGTCAGGAAAAAGTATTTTTAAATCTTTTTTTTTTTTCCAACTTTTTTTTTTCAGTTTCCTTCATCCTTCCTTTTGAGATAGAAGAGAGAGCCCATACCAGATGATAACTGACTTTTATCCCTACCAGCTGACTGAGAAGGCAACACTGACTATAATTTTGCAAGGAGTTCTAAAGATATTTTGCAGATTGGCTTGGAGCAGGAGCTGCTGGTGAATTATGAGTTCTTTGATACTTCAGATATTTAATGCTACTTCAATGAGAGCTTTGCAAAAACATGTAGTACTCTTTTTCACAGTTGATCTTTTATTCTTCTGTACAGGAAAATTTCACATCTTTAATCTTAGCTTAGAATAGCAGCAGCTAATCATTAGTTTTTAGATAACATAATTTTGGTTATATATAATCACATTGCAACATGCAATATTTTTCTTGCATCATCAGTGGACAACTAAGATGACACCGTTAATTCAGAAATAAAAGGATGTGCTACATATGAGATCTGAAAATAGAAATTTTTAAGAAGATGCTTGCCTATGTTTTGATATTTGTTAAAACTAACAAAATTATAGGGTTGAGTTTTGGATTTATTTTTTGATTGTGTAATGAAACGTTCCTGGGCACAGTGGTGTCAATAAGAATGACTGTCTGCATCATAAATCTTGAAATGTCCGTGTTTTCTTGCCCTGATATGTAGCTCTGCGAGATGTCTCTAATTCTAACAGTGGGTGAAGAAAATAGGGAAGATGTATTACACAAAAAGTTTAACACTACCTATGTCTTATCAATGCTGTACAACCCAAACACTCTGCGGACACCTGTCACAGACAAGGAAAGCACAAGGTAAGGATCAGTGTTTGTGGTACTGTGTGTTCTTCCTTAGAGAATGAGAAAAGAAGATTTACATCCCAAAGGGACACTTTCAACCACCGAAAACAGCCTAACTCCCGATAAAACAAGCAAATATCCTTTCTTTGCCACATTAAAAACTGAATATAGGAAGGATAATGAAGAGACCTGAAGCATAATACCAGAATTAAGTATGTCTCTTCCTCTCTTTTTCAGTTGGAAAAATCTCCTCCTCACATCTCCTGATTCCTCCCCTTTTTCCCAAGCATGAAGAAGGTTCAGCGGGTCATGTTTTTTGCAGATAAATTGCTCTGTAGAGATGTCAGTCTCTCCTCCCTTCCCACAAGGCTCTGTAGAGCTAAGCCACAGCCCTAACATCCAGAGGTTACTAGGTTCATAGCTGTCTGTGCCTGCACTGTCAAAGTTCAAGTCTTTGTACTAAAGAGCCCCAGAAGCACAGAAGCAAACCAGCCAGTCAACACTTGCCTACACCAGAACACTGATCTGGTGTAGGCAAGGTGTACACTCAGATCTACAGTCTAAAGAACACCAGAGAGGATTTTGGCCTCCCTATTATAAGGTGCCTTTTTAGGGTTAATTGAGTAGAGGGAGAGGAGGGACTGAGTCTGCTGTAGGTAGTTTTATTCCCTCTTCGCAATTGTTAAGACCTTCCCTTTTAAAACCATGTCAGAAGGCTTCACTCAGGGTTAATAAGCTATTTATATTGTGTGTTTTCACTAGAAATGCATTTCTAATAAAGAAGACTGCATATAGTATTGTATTTTGATAAGATTTTAAGTGATAGTTTATGTTCATACAAAATATTCTACTCGTTAAAAACATAAATGAACACATTTTACAACAGAATAAGTCTAACCTCAGAATTGTCCACAACACTTCTGTCGTGTGCTTTTTCTCAAGTCTAATTTGAAGAAACACTGCTGTACAATATATATTACTCATGTTAAAAAGATGTGCTTCTAGATGAAATTGAATTCCTAATAGGGAATTAGCATATTTAACCTGATGTCATGTAACAGTAACACAACAACCTTTAATTACAGGTTTAGCACAAGACACCTCAGGATTTATTGGCTTGAGTGCAGTTAAGATTTTAAGAAAGCTCTGAGTCTAATTAGACAGTCTCACACAACTTTTTCTTGAATTTAACTTAAAATTTTGGGTGCAAAAGTGGGGATTAACTTTAAATCACAATGGATAGAGAACAGTAGTTAGTTGTTCAGAAATAAATGCCCATAAATTTAATGCTACAAAAGTAATCTTTTTTTGTAAATCCACCTAGAATGAGGCCAGTTTTAAGCTATTTTACTTCAGAATACTTTTGCAGTTTGTGAGAAGCTAATCTGTGCTGAAGGAAATTAAACAATACAAGAAAATGTTCTTGGGTACTGCCATTGGATATTGTTAAATTGACAGAGTGGCCCTGTGAACAATTTGGGAGAACATGCAGGAGATAACACGTCTCAGGGACAATTTCCAAGGGTAGTTTGTGTGCAGCATCCCTGTTTTATGGAACAGGAATATTAATAGGATGGAAAAAGACTGTGGTGTACTAACAGACCTCTGAGCTGGAAAATACTCTTAAACACCCCAGATCAAGCTTTTGTAAAAGACAGATATTTATACTCACAATTGTGATCCTGAAGAGCATTGCCTGGATTCTGCCTCATAATTGCTCTACCTAGACTCCATTAGTGTTTTCTTTCTTAGTACTTACTCTCCCATTAGATGATTCCCAAGCCTTAGATTTGTATCTTTGCTTATGTTAAAAATAATTGGAAATATTATAAGGCTTATCACAAATTTGGGAAATTCAGTTCTTGTTTGTTGCATATTTTTCCTAAACGGGATTTATGTCTTGTTAAAGATATGTTAAAGTGCATTGTTTCCCATCAATACTTAAATCTGGGTACAATGCATGTTTCATCCCCTGCTTTCCTACTCACTCATTCCTCATTTCCTCAGAAAGATAGGAAGGAAGAAAATTACTAGAATGCTTAGGTGTTGCCTTCTTTTTGCTCTCCTGTGGAAGGAATGGAGCCTGTAGATACTTGCACAACTTATAAAGGTATTGAATATTGTAATGCAGTGTATGATACTGCATTATTAATCATAGCAAAGTTCCTCTCTTATTGCCTCACTCAAATTATGATGATTGAGAAATGCTGGTATTAATGAATCTAGTGCTCTTGAGGGGAAAAATCTTTAAGCAAGTTGAACATGCAGAACAATGTTTAAAGGCAATTGTGGTTGCTGCTTCTTTTAATGCAGTGGTCCCATTTGCCTTTATGTCAGCAGAAACTGCCTGAAGTCAAAATGTTTGACATGCAGCAGCCTAGAGGTTGACAACCAGAAAAGCTGTGGAGAAAACACCCTGCTTGATGTGCCTTTTCTTCAATGCATTTGTTGTTTTAAATCTTCATTGTCATACTTTCCCTGTGCGCTGTGTATAGAGTCCTGAAATACCCAGTTTCTCACTTACCTCTCAAGGGATCGATCCTAAAGCTCTGAGACCCTTAAACCCTGGTTATGAGCTAAGTCCAGGTGAAAGAATTCTTGCAAGTCGTCCATGACCCAAAGAAATTAAAGTTGGTGCTTAACCGCAAATTTTCCTCATTTCCTCAAATCTGTTGTTTTTCCTCTATGAACCTACTAAGCCATTTCATGTGAGTTTTATTATTTACTGTTTGTTATTCCCTTTCCTCATTTGGTTTTATGCCTACTCAAGTGCACTGAAGCGATCAGATGCCACTGGAATTGTACATGTACCTAAGATAAATGAAGTCCTTTTTGTTCCTTTAATTTCTATTAGACAATGCAATATAACTTATGTATTGCAGAATAAAATATTGCACATGTTCTTTAAGAATGCTAAGCAGTGTCAGATGTGGGCTTTCTTTAATCAGATTCTGCATATGGTTTATTAAATTGTTAAAGGTCATATGCTCAAGTGGATAAAAAGGCAGTTGGTATTTTGAAAGTAATTATTGTCACATCCTGTAATTGCAAGTGATATAGGGAATGGTTAAAACAAATGTTTGCATTACCTGTTGACCATGATAAAACACGGCTAAAAGGAACATTGCCATCAGTAGTAAAGATGCCTCCTTTGTACCCAGGAAGTCTGTGCTGGAAAAAAAAATCCAAAGTAAAACACAGTTATTGATTTGTCAGTGTTGCAATTGTTCAGAAGTTTCATTTTATAATGCACCCTGGTACTTTTTGTTGTTTAGAAAAATCCCCTGCATTTGAAAATTTAACTTAGCAATAGTTAGTTCAAGAGAACAGGAGTGTAATTGCATTGCTCACCGTTTGGAGACAAATGTATTAAATAACTAAATGGCAGCCTACAGTGGCTACACAGAAGATGATGATCTTTCTCTTCCAAATCTGATATGCAAGTTGTGTGTCAGTCACTCTCTTTTCCTGGGAGCTTAGTAAACAACCATGAACACCACAGCCCTGGCAGAGTACAGGAGGTGGGACCTGGATGGGGAAAGGTTGAGGCTGGAGCTGGGAAAGGGAAACTTCCAGATTGTGAAGGTGAATGGGCCTAGAGATAAAAGATGAACCCCGAGGCAGGTGTTGAAAGTTAAACATCCCTGTATTGTGAGAAAGGTCTGGAAAAGGTGACAAGTGGGTTAAGGAAGGAGGTGTGGATCAAAGGGGACAAATGACAAACAGTAATTAGGACTGGTTTTACTGAGCTACAAAGAGGAGTGCAGAGAAGAAATGACAGGGGAAGTAAAGGAAATTTGCATACAATAGGGAAGCAAAGATGAGCCAGGAAGGTACTGGCTGTATGAAATCTGCTGTATGAAATTGCTGAGATGCTTTGTGTGGAGCACAGATGAAAGGGGTCCAGAATTGTGAAAGGGGATTTCAAATATGAGGAGAAATTACAGTTATATGAAAAGAGAGACTATCTCTGTAATATCAGGGTTTTTAAAAAAGGCATGTTTCCTAGGGGAAAATATATAAATGAAGAGGTTAGGGAATTTGTAGGGACAATCTTACAGTAAAACAAAAGGGAGAAAGAACTAAATTTGGAGGTGCATAAAATATGAATACTTGGCAATTATTTTGTTGAAGGGAGATGAGGAAAGATGAGGAAAGATGAGGTTAAGAGGTGTTTAAAGCTTGAAGTTGTGGAAAAAAGTTAAAGGAGTAAACAAGGAGCAGAAGTTGGAAGAGACTTTGGGACACTCCTCTGTCTACCTTGAGATCTAAGAATAAAGCAAAGTCCAGACCCTGAGTCCATTTTCTGTAGTAATCTTAAAAAAAAAGATCATGTGATATTTTTGTGATATTACAACAGAGAAATTAGAGAGAAAAAGAGCAGAGCCTGATGGAGGATAAAATAAAAGGAAACTTTCTTGTGAGAGACCTAACTCAACTGACTTTGTGGGCCTAATGAAGAATTTACTGTGAGGAAATGAGTCATCAGTATAGAGCCAAAGACAGGCAGGAAACATCTTTGTCATCTGCAAATATTTTGGAATCCAAATGTTTCCCATTTTGAAGTTGTCTGAAATACAACCTCCTAAAGATTTCATTACAGAAGGACTCCTTGTACACTGGCTAAAGGCAACAGCCTCAGAGGTCTTAGTTATGAATTCATCTGGTATTGCATATTGTGGCAATGTACCTATAGCCTCAAATATATGAGCTAGATGAGTTTTGTAGGGACTCGCAAAATCTTTCATTCAACTAATTGGTATGGCTAAGAAAACAGATACATTTCTGGGCGCACAGCCTTGAACCTCATGCTCCCTAATGTCAGAGCTGAAGTTCAGATCCTTGTCCTGTGAGTGGAGCATCTCAGCTGAGTTCCCTATGTCCTGGACTGCGGGCTACTCTAGAGAATATTCCTGACTTTTTCTTACTCTTCTGTGATAAAAATCACTAGAGAGTTTCATTGACACAGGGAATAGAAACTACTCTGAATTCTCTAAGATTTTCACACAAGAGTGAATCTTTCTTTGTGATGCTTGATTAGGGACAAAAATTAAACACAATGATCATGATCTCTACTTCTAGACGCTTAGCCAAAATATTGCTTACTGCCATTTGCCATGTTTAATGGGGTCTGCTGTAAATATGTTACCTGTCATGTCATTAGTTATTTTAGGAGAATAACTAGCATTAAGAAAAGGAATTGCATACCAAATCTTTAGTACCTTGCTACCATGGGAAGCTAGCAAGGAAAGATGCAGAGTCTTACTATGTGTAAAGGTGTGGCTGTTGTGAGAACTACTTGTACTGAAAATCCATCCTTTTCTGTCATTCTGAGGATCTTCATCTGGCACTCACTCACAAGAACAGCCATCTGTAATACTACATCGGTCAAGTAGCAAAGACTGAAGAAGTGTTTTTCTGAATGAGCTAAATCACTGCTGTTCAAAATTCAGTTATTGCAATGCTTAGTTCATCTCTGACTGCAAAGTACTGTGGCTCTTCTGCCTCCTTGTCAACTCCTCTTGCTGGGAAGGAAGCCTTGAAGGAGAGGTCTATCCTTCAAATGCACTCCTACAAAACTCAGTCATCCCTGCATTCTGTATATCTTTCACAGCAACTGTTCACTCCTGTTTTCTTAAACTGAGAAGAGTTTCAATCAGTATCTCTACAGTTTTCAATAATAGAAGCAACCAATCTATATGCACTGTAATACATATTTTTAGCAACATGGATAGACTATGGGAGACATACAAGACAAACCCTGCTCAGTATTTAAATGTCCTCATAAAATGATCATTTTAATAAAAAAGCTTGAGAAAGAATCACAGTATAAATCTTTCTGGATTAGAAATTGTCTCTTGCAACCATCACTCCTTACTTAACTATAGTGCTATACAATATATGCAAACTCTGGCAAGACTTGACCCATTAACTTATTAAAAAGCAGTTCCTAAAGGGGACTGTGAACACTTACTCTCCATTGTGGTTAAAGTTGTCATATTGCAGAAAAAGGGAAGCATAAATGGTCTCAGTCAGAAGAGAATAGATCGCAATCATGATGAGAAGTACTGCCAGCTTCAGGACAGAGTTGAGACGAAGAAAGACTGCACAAGTCACCATTGCCAGCACACCAGTGAAGACAAAATACTGAATAGAAAACAGCACTGGTTACTTTTGGTGATCAGTGACCACATATTAACTCTATAAATATGTACATAAATGATCAAGTGATCAGAAGTATAAAAAAAATTGCTCTGGATTTCAGTGCTCAGTCTTCTCAGGGTGCAGGACACTTTGAAAGTAAGGGGTTTGCTAGAATAGGATGGGAAATTACAAATTCTCTATTTTGCATGGAACCTCCATGTTAGTAGAAATCTTCCTCTGTGCCTTTATAGAATTTTCATTGTATTAGAAAGGAAAGGGCATCCTGTATAGTTAAAAGAGAAAAGGGACAGATGCTGCATGTAGTCATTTGCTAATGAAAAGTCAACTTTTCATTAGAGAAAATTATTTATCTTCCTTTGGATTCTGACTTTCCACAAGACCCACATTAATCAAGATGAGAGAACCATATTCCTGCTTTAATCCTTTTCTGACACTAATTGAAGAGAGGATAAAGCCACAGGTTTGTGTGTTTTTTAATATATTTGTAAAAAAGAATGATTTTTAATATTGCAGGGCTAGATTAGTTACATTACTCTCTTAAAATGTGATGCCTGGAAGTTTCATTCACATCTCATTTTCTAATCTCTTTGTGGTCTCATTTTTCTCAATGATTAGTCATCTGTCAAAGGCAACCCGTGCAGCTGATACTGGATATAAAGAGACAATCATGGCCATGAGCTGTTCAGATTTAAAATAGCAACATCAACACCCACAGTCCAGATGTAGTTTAAATTAACTCCTATCATACAGTTTTAGGAGAGATAGCCTTCATTCTTCTGAGTACAGTTTTTCTTTAGTACAGCTCCTCTGTAGAAAATTCTTCCTTGCAATTTGCAGCATGCTGCTGGCAGTATCATGACACTGCCATATGAATTTCTAGGCAACATACTTGTTTTACCTACACATGACCAACCCATTGATTTTTTTGCCTGATCCTCATCAGAGGGAGGATTTTTTTTTTGTTGTTTCAAAAGCAAATTTAAAATAACTAGAGTAAAATGACTGATGGTTTTCCTATGTAAGAAGTATTAGTCTCCATTAGCTTCATATGAATGAAATGGTGTGTTTTATTGCACTAGGTTACTGAATCACTGCTAGATGTATTTCCAGCACAAAGGTTCTGTATGAAGTTCAGAGGCTGAAACTTGGTTGTAATGCCTCATTAGACCATAAGACTAATATCTTCTGTAACCCGCCTCTGCTTTTTCTATCAGCATATGGATATATGCAAAGGTTCGGCTTCACAGTGTTGTTGAGGCACCTGACTCCACCACCAGTACACAGGTCACTGATTCCAGGTAGTGGTTGCCATGTAACCTTTGTAAATCCATGCCTCAGATGCAAAAGTACCCTCAGAAATACCTCAGGATAGGAACAGATGTCTGTAAAAGATGCAGATGAATTGAACGTCTGGTTCTTCAGGGTTACTGGTTTGTCAAAATCACACCATAGCTGTGAAGAAAGAAAACAAAATGAGGGCTATATTGTACACTAGTGACTAAGTGCTTGTGTGGTGAGTAGCTGGGTTCAGGGTTAGAACTGGTTGACCTGCTGCTCTCCACGCCAGCTCCCTAACTGGCACTAAGGACTAAATAGACTGTAGGAAGACATACTGTGAAGATGAAATGGAAAGGGGGGAGCTATTCATGCTACAGATGTTCAGCATCTGAGTAGCCTTCCTCTTGTTGCTAAAGGGGAAAGATGAGCTTCTCTGGGAGTTTCAAGGGACTGATGTTGGACTTTTAAGAATTACTGTCTCAAAATGTTTACATTTTGCTATAAACTATAGAGAAAATTATTAAACTGGGACCATAAAATTAGATTGCATATGTGCACTTGTTTGCAAGCAGGTTTTATTGCTGTATGTTGCTATGGACAGTGTTATCCTTCTAAATGTGGGACAAAATCCCACGGCATCATGCAGAATTGGCTTGTGACAAAACAAATGTGGTCCCAGAACTGCAACTGTGATGCCTAGAATGGAAGGGAATAAAAAATCATTTACAATATAATGGTTTGGAGAATATAACATGGCCTTTTGCTATTATGACCTGCATTCATTTTAATAGTACTTCAAAACAAGTGTATTAAATACAAACAAAATAGCAGTGTGGAGTTGCAATACCTCATGGCCTTACAACACAGAAAAAAAAAAAAATCATTAATGGTTTCATGTTTTGACGTTAAAGCAGATGGAGTCTCATGTTACATATATTAATCCAATCTGGATGTTTATACTAGGTCATTTCATCAACCTGGTATGTACAAGCTAGTTCCCCTGTCTTTCTTTCCAGCAGAGTTAGAGAGTTTGTTTAATGAGGCCTGATTTCTTATAATTAAATTCTAATGAATTTTGAACTTGAAACTCTCTTGTTTGTTCTTTCAGCAATTCAGTCATCTCTGCAATGCAGCAACATTATCTGGGTTATCTGCGCAGTCCTCCGTGACAACAGATAGTTATTGGTACCTTCTGAAAGTTTATGAGGTGTACAGTACCTGTCTGCAGGGCACAGTGCCGTGAGAACCACTCTGGGTGTCTTTTAAAAAGACCTTCAGGATCAGAAAATTTTTTCTAATTTTATAACAGTAAAAATGCACTTGATGCAAAGAACCACAAGACACATTTGCCACCCTGGTGAAACCAGAGACTTACAGCTCTTGTTAGAAAGCATCCGAGTATTAGTTTCCTCCAGCTGGGTGCATTTGAACTCGGTGGACACATATATCTGCAAGGCTGAGATGCATTACCTGTTCATAAATGCATGCAGGTCCCTCCTGAGCAAACTACTATTATGGCGGAATTTTGACATATGAAATAATGAGGCTATATGAATGTTGCTATTTCCTGTAGAGGTCAGGACAAGGTGACTCAAGCCATTGACATTCTACATATATGGTAATAAAAATAACTGTTTATTACTTTATAGAAACCCATTGGTATGGCAGTAAAAAGAATTATATTTCTTTTAACTGTTTTTGGATTAGCCATCCCACGAGATTGCAGTGGACACAATTTTAAAAAATAATCCACAACAAGTCAGGGGAAAATCCTGTTATTATCATATCCATAACAAATTACGTAGTGATAGCCCATTAGAGATCATCTCGTTTCAAGAACAAGATTAATTCTACCAAAATCTTTCCTGACAGATATTCTGAAACATGATTTAAAACACTAAATTTTACAGCACTCCTTAGTGATCTATAATATAACGTACCACTGTACTTATATTCAGGATGTTTTCAGGCTTATTGAACTTCCTGTCATTTGCCATATTTCTATTTTCTTTGTAAGGATAGTAATCAATAGCTACATTCTTGTTTCTCCAACTAACTGTCTTATCAGTTTAGTATCACTAAAAAACCCAGACATATGCTGAGTCCTTGCACATTGCCAACCAGAATTCTGTCATGGAAGGATGACAGCAATAGAACGTAATAAAATCTCATATCTGTTAGCAGAAGATGAGGCAAATCCTTGAAGTATCAGACTTCAGCATACTTACTCTAATGATATAATCATAATTGTTATTATTGCAGGATAATTATGATTACTGTTATGTTGTTATAGTTGCTATTGTTATTACTGCCACTAAATGCTTTCCTGGTCTCATCTAGAAGGAAATAAATATTTAGAAAGAATAAAGTTCAGATGAAAAAGCACTTCTACCTCCATAGCCAAAAGGTACCTTACAAGAGGAAAGAATGATGAAAATATTACTTTTAATCTACTGGTCAGATATTTACCACCTTCTTGGCTCAGGCTTCAACACCTACCAGGTTGTCTGACGTGATAATCTGCCTAATTCATGCAAAGCTGTCTCATATTTCTGAAGACATCAGGATAATCAGAGCTCTAATTTATTTGCATATAAGACCCCACTCTCTTACCCTGTGACACTGTATAGAGCCAGTCCCACAAAATTCAATTACCAATATTTTTATCTAACTACAGCTGCTAAGCGAAGCTTGGTACATGCCTTTCCTCACAGATATAGTGATAAACATTGCTCTAGATCTGTCACACCTTAGAGTCTTAGTGGAGGTGTGTAAATTAGGAGTCAAATCAAACTAAACTCCTTATGGGGATAGTGGAGAGAGAAAAATCTCTTTATTGGGACCAGTATGATCAAGAGAAACCCTCGTGGATGCCTGTTGGTCTGCACTGACTATAAAGAAAGCTGAGAGTGACTATGCCCATGGTTTGGTACTTCAGCTAAGGTGAATCTGGACCAAAGCGGTTTTGTCAAAGCACTAAATGCGTAAGGCAAGGTATGTGTAGAATTTACAGTTTTAACTTCTTCCATGCTGTGGTTACTGTCTCAGCTTGACCTGCTCCATCCTTTCTTTAAAGGTATTTTCTGTGTTCATTTACACTTCTCATTTTTTTAGTAATCTAATTAAGGGGAGAACTGTGAGATGAGGAATTTAATATCTATAAGCATTACTTGCACTGACATTCTTTAAAAAAGTATATCAGCATGTCAGAAAATTACAAATGGTCCTCAAAGTATAGATAAATTGAACAGAGAGTAGCAAAGGGTTTTAAAAATAGATGATACTCATAAGGGAGAAATAATTAGATATTTCAGAAATACATAGCTTAAGCAACAGATTGAATTTCCTGAAGCTGTGGTACTTTCCCTTTTATGTTTAAATTATAGCTGGCTTATAAACACATTAGTTAGCAAGTCCTGTAGCAAGCTTAATAATTCATAAATCATCTTTTCCTGTATAATATTCCCTAGTTCCCTATAAGCTTACAATATTGATGATGGCTCCAAGAAAGTTAATCAGAATGGATGCAAATATAATGACATTCCTGGCCAAGTAGGTCTCATTAATCCAGCAGCAAGTTTTCCGCAGCATTAAGGGTAAACATTTGTAATCTTCTGCTGTAGTGATTAGCACAAGAGCGGAGTGCAGCATAATCAGAATAGAAAACTGAATGACCATTGGTATCACCCTGGGAAGAAAAAGAAAAGAGAACCTATCATTAAACCTCAACACAATACCACTGCTAATAAAAATAAATATGTAAACAGTTAAGACTAGGAAAAATAAGTTGTCATAAATCTGAGACAATTAGTCTAGGAAAAAACCCAGAGAAAGCAAAGATTTGCTCATGTTCTGTAGGTCTGCCATTACTTCACACAGTTTCTTGCTGAGAAAATTCTGTTGAAGAAACAAGCCAGGGAAATAATTGCCACTGCCTCTCTCTGTCTATACAGAGTCTTAGTGGCAGGAATATCCTTTCTTTGGGGTCTCAGTTGTCCCTTAAGTTTCTTTCAGAGCAAATATAGTCAACCTGTAGGATCCTGATGCCACTTATATATGAGCTGATTCCCACTCTTGTACACCAGTTTGGGGGCAGTTTAGTAATGTTATTTTGTATGCAGCACAACACAGTTGTCTTAAACTCATGCTATACGGAGAGTCATAGACTCTAAAGTGAATTCAGTAGTGCAGTCTGTTTTCTGGATATAAACCAGGATACAATAATTATAGAAATGCAAGATTCCCCTCCTAATTATTAGTGGGACAACTTCAGCTAAGAATCTCACTGGTTTCTAAAAATGCAAAAGGATTGATCTTCTGTTTTCATGGAAGTCCTTTAAAATACAGAGCATATGAAAAAATTTTATATGATTCAAACATATTTAAAGAAAACATGTTCTTTGGCATACCCTGTAAACATTGTCCTTGCAAATGTGATCCTTAATCAAGTATTGTTAAGTGTGTACACAGAATAGACAGTTCAAATCTTTTGAATAGACCATTAAACCCCATAATATCTCCTGGTTCAACTTCCATTATATTTTTCTATTTTTATTCCTTTTCTTGCTTAAATCTGGGACCTGAAGTCAATCAAGTAACTGACATGGTTGGAAAAAACAGTAAATCATTTTACTTCGCTGAGAGGAAAGCACTCAACAATTCATGTCAAGATTTTTTTGTCACGATTTCTGCCAGTCATTGTCCTTCTGTGTCTCTTTTCCCAAAGTTCAAACCCATGCAAATTAAAAGTAACCCCACTGCTCCTGCAAACATCTCTCCTCTTCACTCTGTTTTCCTTTGCCTTTTTGCTATAAGGAGAGTGTTTAAACTGGAGGTTTGAATTAAGTGATTAAAATTTCCAGTAACATAGTTGTATATGTGCCAGTATACTTCAGTGATTTAATCATAATGTCTCACAGAAAAAAAGCATGACGTTTCAGGTTTTGCTACACATCACCTACACTTCTTGGCAAGACAAATTTAAGGGTGCAAGGTGGAAACAGAAGTGAAAATATTAAGATATCTTTTATTTCCTCATTTTTTTTCAGGAGATCAGCCATTATCTACTCCCTGAGTCTAAATGGACTGTATTTCAACCTACCTCACATTCCCCTCAATTTCAGGCTATTTAAATTTGGCTTTAGAAAAGCAAATTCTAAACTCACACAGATCTGAATTCAAATCTGTGGTTTGAGCTTATTAACTAAAACTTTCACTCTAAAAAATTTCAACATAAGTTAATAGGTATGTAAGTAATGGGAAGGGGAAACGACACTGAATAGTATGAGTGGATATACATGGACATAGAAGAAAATGCTTGCGAATCAGTTTGGGTGGGAACCTGCATTTCTTAGCTCTGGCCATATCTGCAGCTGATGGATAGAGTCCAAAATATTTGTCCCAAGGAGACACCAAAGATGCACTGGCTAGTTTATGTGAAAACTGTGAGTACATCTTCCTCACAGTACTGATGTTTATAGAAAATACCTTGAGAAAACAAGAGAAATGAAAATGTTTATGTTCAAAAGGAAATTATTTTTTGAAAAAAGTAGGCATAAATCAGAGTATATGCAGGGAAATGTTGGTCGTGTTGAGGGAAAATCCAGAAATTATGTATGAGATAAAGTTGTCTTTTAGTCTGAAAGAGATTTAAGTGCAGAACTGTACTCCTGTATGCTTTAGACTACTTAATTTTAAATATTATCTTTTACAACAATGTTCTGATTTTTAGTGTCCTCGTTCAGCTGTGATGATGATAGAGATTCATAAACCTTAAATTTGATGTTGTTTTAAATGCAATATTTGCATAAACATTATTTCTTTCTGATCATCCAAACAGTCCTTCTGGGAAAATAACTTCCTTAAAGTGTCAGGACAGAATAACATGCATTTTACTTCAAACTTTTTTGTCTGTTACTAAAATTAATCAAGCTAACACAGAAGTGTTAAGAAGGTGTAAGATTTTGAAAACAGCATGCAAGTCTCAGAATAATTTACAGTAATGCAGCTGTGGTTTATATGTACAACTCCTAATCTCAGAACCTCAAAATTAATGAGACTTGCAGTGTAAGAGTCCAGAAAAGACAATGGCTTAAACAGATAATGAACAGAAAAAGAGGCTGTATTTAGCAGAGAGTTTTCCTTTGGGAACATGTCTGAACGGCTATAAGTAAAATATATATGCAAAAGATGTTTGGGGCTTTTTTGTAGTACCAAATTATATTACAAAACATTTTGAAATAAAATGTTGAAAAATATCAAAATGGAAGTTCTGTTTCCTAATGAACTTACATAAGAAGAATTACACATTAACTTCCTTTGAGATCTTCCATGTGGTAATATTTATTAGCTTTGACACTGTTCTGATGATGTACCACTTGTATGAGATGTTATCTTACACTTGGGTCAGCATTTCACTCCAACAAGCTTTGTCAGAGTCCTGTGTGTGACTTGAATACAGGACACAGTGGAGCTTCCCCAAAAAAGTTCCATCTTCTCCAGTGGCCTCACCCAGAAGTAAAGCTTGCTTTTGAAAGAAGGAACAATGTAGCCAGTAAAAACAAACTGTATTATGAAGAAAAGAGTGAATAATGAGGAAACAAAGACTGGAGCAGAGGAGCCACATATTTCATCCTGTGAGACTAAAAGTTTTGTGGGAAGAGTCTCAGGACTTCCTGAAATTCCCAAGGCTACCAAGTAAAAACACAATACAACAATGTATTGAGAGAAGCTTCTGTCTATGAAAATACACAGAAAGCCAGGGAAGGTCTGGACAATATGTTCATGGAGAACTAGTCAAGGGAGTCAGCAGGGCTCATCAAGAGAGCTGTGTAGTTTAGGATACAATTTATCTTACTGCTCAGCAGTCTCAGATTTATTCACATCCACTGATTGACCAATTCTCCATTGGCTATACTTCGAACTCAGGGTTTAGAAAATGGTAGATAGTTATGTAAGATTAATTCCTTGCTGCCCACACTACAGCAGCATTGTGCAATAGCCTTCTTGCTTTCCAAAGCCAAATGACCAAGATCCTCTTTAGAACTGATAGTTTCTATCTGTATCTCTGATATACATAGACAGTCTAATATATGCAGATGTAACCTACCAATTCTGCAGACCTAGTCTGACCCAGCTCTAAATGAAACTAAATTAATGCTTTTGAAAGGGTTAGGATCAAGCCTCCAAAATTCAGACCTAAGGACACTGTACATGAGTTCTTATTTTGGACTGCCAAAGTCTAGATGTAAAACCTAGTACTATTGAATTAAGGTACTATAAAGGGAGCATCTAGGGACCTAAGCCTGGGATATCAATCCAACATACAGCATAACCTGATGTGGTGCCTGAGAAACCATGGCCTTGTATTTGTTCATAATAAACATATAGGTAACAAAAATTCTTCCACTGTAGCTGTTCGGTTAAACACTGATGTTCTTGTCTCTTGTCTAAGACTGCTTGACATAAAACCAAAACTGAAGTGCACACACCTGTGACCTCTGAGAGGATCAATCCAGTATCTGTGCTAAGATTTTCTTGGCAGCATGCTGACAGGATCCAGCAGAAGACATAGCCAAGTTCAGAGGAATAGGAACAAACAGCCATAATAACCTTCTGTCCGTTAACTTCTCCCAGAACTACAGAATCACAGAATTGTCTAGGTTGGAAAAGACCTTGAAGATCATCCAGTCCAACCATTAACCTCACACTGACAGTTCCCAACTACACCAGATCCCTCAGCGCTATGTCGACCCGACTCTTAAACACCTCCAGGGATGGGGACTCCACCACCTCCCTGGGCAGCCCATTCCAACACCCACCAACCCCTGCTGGAAAGAAATGCTTCCTAATAGCCAGTCTAAACCTTCCCTGGAGAAACTTGAGGCCATTCCCTCTTGTCCTATCACTTGTTACTTGGTTAAAGAGACTCATCCCCAGCTCTCTGCACCCTCCTTTCAGGGAGCTGTAGAGGGCGATGAGGTCTCCCCTCAGCCTCCTCTTCTCCAGACCAAACACCCCCAGTTCCCTCAGCCGCTCCTCGTACGACCTGTGCTTCAGACCCTGCACCAGCTCCGTTGCCCTTCTCTGGACACGCTTGAGTCATTCAATGGCCTTTTTGTAGTGAGGGGCCCAAAACTGAACACAGGAATCGAGGGGCGGCCTCACCAGTGCCGAGTACAGGGCTCAGATCCCTTCCCTGTCCCTGCTGGCCACGCTATTGCTGACACAAGCCAGGATGCCATTGGCCTTCTTGGCCACCTGGGCACACTGCAGGCTCCTGTTCAGCTGGCTGTCAATCACCCCCTCAGGTCCCTCTCTGACTGGCAGCTCTCCAGCCACTCCTCCCCAAGCCTGTAGCGCTGCTGGGGGTTGTTGTGGCCCAAGGGCAGCCCCCGGCATTTGCCCTTAGTGAAACCCCTCCAGTTGGGCTCAGCCCATGGCTCCAGCCTGTCCAGGTCTCTCTGCAGAGCCTCCCTACCCTCGAGCAGATCAACACTCCCACCCAACTGGGTGTCATCTGCAAACTGACTGAGGGTGCACTCCATCCCCTCGTCTAGATCATCAATAAAGATGTTAAACAGGAGTGGCCCCAACACCCAGCCCTGGGGGACACCACTCCTGACCGGCTGCCAACTGAATTTAACTCCGTTCACCACAACTCTCTGGGCCCGGCCATCCAGACAGTTTTTTACTCAGCAGAGCGTGTGCCCATCCAACCTGCGAGCAAAGAGAATGCTGTGGGAACTAGGACACTTGGGTTGGATCCCCTCTTCATTCAAGAAGAAATTAAAGACCAAATGTTTTTCTTTCTAGGGGTTCCCTAGCAGTCAAGCTCAAGTGAAGTTTGAAATGGAGTTTTTGCCTTTCCTCTTCCTTGTGTATAGCTACAAATCAAGAGTTGTGTCTGAAGGAAAATTTATGTAAAAGAGAAGATGCAGATGTTTAAATGAAGAACAGTTTTAAAGCTGTTTTTCTTCCCTCACAAGAATAACCCAGTGAAAAACTGACAGAAATAAGAGTAATTCAGCAGTCTACTCTAGCATGATCTATTGCCCATGTGAGCATATAGAAAGTTCATTTCAGGAAATGAATCAAAGTCCTGGGCCTCTCAGAAGATGAATCACTGCAAGGTTGGCAATGTAACTTAATGGTTTCATAGAGGATAATTACAGCAGAAATATGGCATTAATTTATGTCACTTAGGGTAGTTTCCTCAACTCAGTATTTCAAAGAATGAAAACTATTGCAAAGATTTTTAAATTCAGTGATGTGCCTGCCCTGCCAGGGAAAGGTATGAATGGATCAAATATTTATCCTGCAAGAGACAGATATAAACTGGGATAAAATTCTGAAACTCTCATACACAGTAGATGCAATAATACAAAAATGATTCCCTTCTTTAACACACAGACTGAGGCAACCTATCTGGGAAACTCCCTAAAGATCCTTAGTAGGATATGTTTTATGATGATTTAAATAATGTTTTCTTTCACCAAATTTCCAGAAATCCCCAAAAGACTCAGCTCAGAAAGATATTTAAAACATGTACTTAAGCCAATATAAAATTCCATCCTTCTTCAACATATCTCTGAAGCATTCATTGAAAGACACTTAACTGTGTTGTTGGGAAATGGGTAAGTTACCATAAGGAGTGTGAATCATAGTTCATTAGTTGTTCCATGGAAATGATGTCCATGCTCTTCCACTGCGGTAGTTTACTTCTCTGGTATCTACTAGAAGTATAACAGATGAGCATGCAGTTATCTCCAAGACTCTCTGAATCCAACTCCTGCCTAACTTTGTGATAGTTTCTTCATTTGCTCATACCTTGAATTGTTTTTAGAACTGGAGTTTAGGAAATCTGAACTTCCAGATTATTTCCTCATTCAATGTGTTTAAACCTATTGAAACCTTCCCACTCAAAGCCCCTCATCCTCTTATTTTAGGGTTGCTCATCTGCTGACCTCTGGTCATTTAATAGGCATGTTTTTTTAAGACTGAAACACACTTTTGAAGCAGAGTATCAGAACGTGAAAAATTAATACCAAAATCTGCATTCTTAAACCTTGACAGAGGTCTTCATCTCCTGAAGGAACATAAGAACTGTCATAAAGCACATGTGTGGCTCCAAATCTTCTCTCATAAAAGGGATAGTACTAAATATCCTTTCCCTAAATATCTTCCTTGCTGATCTTGTATGAATTTATCTAATCTTTATTTGAATCTATTTATATTTACAGCCTCTTTAACATTCAGTGACAAAAAGGTCCTCAAAGCATTTTTGAAGTGCAGGGAAAAACACAAGACTACTGTGCAAGATGGGAAACCAGGAAGTGAGACAGCTGAAGGCAATGTGGTTTATGTGACTCCTTCTTCTCTAATTCCGATGACACTAGACACTCTCGTGAGAATTAACAAAGATGAATCTGTGCAGTAGAAAAATATGTCTTTTTTTTTTTTTTTTTTTTTCCTAGCATAGCAGTGATTGATATAGCAAGAGAAATCTTTTTCAAAAACAAGTTCTACTAATAAGATCCATAAATCTTCTTGTACATACAGAGAAAAAAAAAAACAAACACCAAAACCAGCTACCAGAAGTGGAGAATTTTGAATGTGTTTTGGGAGAAGAACTTTAAAAAAACAAACAACCTTAATAGTATTGGAGCAATATAACACATAAAGAACAGCAGAAGGTCATGTATTACTCTGGGTACTTCCCCAGCTGAGAACTACAAAATACATGGGACACCACTGCTGCAGAGTGCAGTTGCCTGCCTGCATCTGACCACTATTTTCATAGTCTTAGACATAAACATGGTGAATTAGGTCTTCCAGAGATGATACAAGAAATATTGCTGCATTACTGTAACACAGTAAGTGTAATTTCTTTTATAAATACTGTATTTTCTAGGTTATTCTACAGGCAGCCATAAATTAAGATTCACCTGAGTTTTAGAAAACACCTACGAATTACGTTCAGCTGGGCATTTCCATTTTAGCACGTGCTCTGTCAAAAACCAAATGGGACCTGGGGCATGTTTGAGTGGCAGACATGTTCTGCTATGATGCTACAAAACTGACCTTAGTCCTTGTACACACTCTTGTATTCTCACTATTAAATATTAGACAAAAATGCCAATTGATGGGTTTGACTGTGTGAAACATGTGGACACAGAGGTGTCTGCTATTCCACATTTTGTCACTGTGAGAGGAAGTTGTTGCTTGGTCAGCCCCATATAAGCAGAAGTGGGAAAAGATCTTCCACATCACCTCCTTGCTTCTTAATGGCACAAGATTGCTTTCACCAGCCAGGTAATATGTATCATCAGCAACAAGGCACAACAGTACAATTTTCTTATGTAGCATGTAAGAAACAAAACCAGAACAAACACTGATTCCTCCAGTCACTTAGCAAAGAGGCACTGTTATAAGTCTGGATCTTTTTTTACTTCAACACTGGAAGTTGCAGGCCATATCATGTCAAACTTTTAAAACCCAAAGTTCCTACTTGTCTCAGTGAGGATTCCGTTTAAAAACATAACAACATAATGTCAGTAAATGTTGCTGCCTCGCATGAAAACATGTAGCTGCAGATAATGTGATATGAAAGCAGTTAATATTGGGAAAAAAGTGAAAAAATATTTCCAAACACTTTTGAGGAACAAGCAGATTTTATTGGCTCATCCCATGTCAATCCTTGAAATGTTATCCCGTTGTTTCCCCAAGAATGCCTTCAGATATATAGAGATATATTTCTGTATTTACCTGGAAGAAGGAAGTAAGCTTTGGATAGCGGTAATAAATACAAGAACAATAAATGCACACACCAAGTTTGATTTGAATACTTCATCCCGCATTTGTGAATACTAGAATAGAAAAAAAAAAAAAAGAATAATAAATTAGCTGTTAACCCATGCAGTAGTTTCATAAAGACTGATGTATATAGGCTACTTCAGGGAAATTAGAAAGAAGAGCTAATAAATCAAAACACCTGGATTTGTCTTTAAAATTGAAACACAACAACTAACTCATTAATAAACTGGTAAAACACTTGATCCAAGAGAGCAAAACTCTGTAATTTGTAATACAAAGTTGTTTTACTTGGTTGCCTCTTTTTCAAAGTTATTTGCTTTAAAAATCCCCAGGTAGATACCAGGAGCTTGTGCTGCTGAGTAGAATATTAAATACTTAATAGTTTAATCAGAGGAACCATGAGTTTCCTCACCTGAAGAAAAATACTGAAATCAGCTGCGACTCTGCATGCATGACATCACAGAGGTGTCTCCATTCTTGCCAAATTGAGGCCATTCTGGCTTCTTTTTTACTTTTTTTAAGAAAAGTACATACTTTGGGACATTCTGTGACTATCTGGATTGTGGGTCATGATCTTTGTATCCTAACTAATCCAGAGGCTGTGCAGAAACTTGTTGATATGGGCATTCTCCGAGGTAGAAGGTATTATTATGTAAAAGGCCTTTGATGTGCATTATTATTAGGATTTATTGCAAAAGTATTTTTCTGTAGCACATCAAACTACTGAAAATGCTAGCAGGTTCTCCTTTTATGTGAGTTACCAAGAAAAGGAGTAACAGATACGTTGGTGAATCATGGTGGATCAGTTAAAGTGGAAACATTATGCAAATCCTCAGTTGGTATTTGTCACTGCTAATTCAGTTAAACTCCGATTGTTTACAGCAGATGATGATTGGTCCATAGACATATTTTTGTAAATCTCTTTATCCTATACTGATGCCACTAAATTATCTTCACCTAATAAAAAAATCCCACAGATGCCTGCCCAAGTCATTTTTCCTCTTGAACAATAACTCCATTTTATTTAATCTGTTGCAGTTTTGAAGGAGCTAAGAGTTACATGTGCAGAACAAAAGGAAATCAAAGTCCAAAAGATATCAGATATCAGAATCTTTCTCCAGCAATCTGGAAATAAGGCAAACTGTAGTTATAAATGTCTAGAGAGCATTATAACTGAGAAAAATTAAAACTGATTGAGAAATATATCAGGAACATACATTGAGAGAATTCAGTTATGGACTGTGTTTTATAGCTCATCTATTCTTGAAGGAAATCTTATCCAGACTTAGACTATATTCACTACGTGGGCCGTCAGTAGGGACTTCATCTCAGTTATACACATCTGGTCAAAACAGTCTCAAGCTCCTGAAATGGGAAAAAGCCTTCTCTCTTCCCTGCCTCCATTTGTTATGAGCATGAGAAGGGGTTTATTTGTGGTTGTCCCTCATTTTTGACTCCTCTGCTGTGATAATACCCTGTGTCCGCTGCTTGGCAGAAGCAGTATCACTTTGACATCATTTCTGATGGTGCTCACAGGCAACTCCATTTTGCTGCTGGAAGCACAGAGGCACTGACCCTGATTTCATGAGTGGGAAAACAGAACTGCATCAGTCTGCTTGAATAATGCACCAGGGCTTTTTTGGTTGTGGTACAAAAAGAACCAAAGGAAAAAAGAAAGGTACATTCCTTAAAATATAACGTGAAATCCCAACTGTTCCTTAGGGAAATTATATCAAATTAATTGAATGAAAAACAAACATGGAATTGCCTGCCGTGCTGAGCTTTATGTCAAAAGGATTAATGCTGTGGTCTAATCAGTAACAATATTGTGATGAGAAATTATTAGCATCTCTGAGGCAGCACAAACACCAATGATAAATGTAGCACTTCTGTAGCAGTCTGCCCCTTAATGACTTGGAGAAGTAATTGAAGGGTAGACTAAGCCTCAAGGCACTGCCAATAAGTATGGGGAGGTATGTAGCCAACTAGAGCTGCATAGAGTGGTAGGAAGAATCATAAACTGACCTACTCTGCAGTGACCACCTTAGCTGTACCATCCCGCAGACCTGCCTTGCACTGCATGACTTGCTCATGGTGTAGCAAAGGCTCACCCTGCTTCCCATGGGTCTTGAGCCCATGGGGGTTCCATTGTTTATCTACTGGCTAGCCCAGCCAGCTAGCTGAAACTGAGGTTGCATAAGAAAGATCCTCTTGCCAAGTAATGCTGCTTATTCCCCACATCTCCTCTCTTTTCCCAGGGATCTCTGAAAGAGGAGTACCAGTAATACACCAGGCTTTGCAAGTTTACCTAGAGAAAGTGTTTGTGCACTGGGGAGGAAGGTTTTTGATCTTATCCTCGCAGCTGTTCTTTGACTCAGACAGGACCTTATGAATGAGAAGGGAGACCATGGGATTTTTTTTCTTCAGTGCAATGGTGTTAGTGGTGCTGGAAAAGCTTCTGCAGTACAGGGGAGGGACAGAAGATGTATCAGGAAGCCCAAGGCAGGAGAAGAGATGGATGAACTCCTGAGAAGACCAAGAGGTAGACACAGATCCAGTTGCTGACCAATGACAGAAAAGGAAGATGCTGAAACAGAGTTTACCCAGTGTTTCTTGAAAACCGTCTTGCCACTAGAAGTTTCTGGGTTGAAGGAAAGAGATGAGGCCTATGTCTGCAACGATAGAACATGCAGAAAGGGCAAAATTTTTTTCCTCCTCATTTAATTTCTATTTATCTCGCCCATTGGAAATTCTGAAACAGAGAAACTCAGATATTTAGGTCTAATATTTGACCTAAGAAAACCTGTACTGTGAAATTCAAAGCTCTTTTGATATTTTCATTGTGCTCACCTTGGAGAAAATATGTAGACCTTTAAGCCCAGGCTGATTTACAATCCCAATTCAAATATGAAGGAAGAGTTAGAATATCTTTATGTAAATTTTTATGTTGGAAACTTTCCTTAACAAAAACCCTACTAGCATGTAAAATTCCCTGCCCTGTTACTATGTTTTATCCTGTATAAAAAAACCCCATGGTACTGATATTTCCAAGTTACTGCTATTAAGGTAGAGCATCATGATGATATCTTTTAATTATGGGAAATCATCTAAAGTACTGTCAGATTTTCCTTATGAGCTATTATATATTGGGATACCTTTAGTGTATTTTCATGCAACCATTAGAAGTACTCTCCTGTGATGAGTCTTTTGCTCTATCTGCCTACATCCTATTTGTGCAAATAACCGTCAGCAAAATTGAGAGTGAATTGGTCTCTAAATGAGATATCAAGTGCTAATGAGCAAAATACAAGTTAGTAATGACTAGTCCATTTGGGTAAAGAATCTATAAAATATACCAGGTGGGGATCCTGCACAAATCCTCTGAAAAATATATTACAAAATTCATGTGGAAATATACATACTGCCTCACGGAGATGACCCATTCACAAATGTGACTGCTACTGCTTGCTGTGGAATCTGCATTTATTCTATCACCAAGGACACAGCACAATGAGATAAGAGAGCAGTGGGAAGATGCACTAATAGCTTAAACTGCTGTGATATACCAGTTGTTTAAACCATTGTAAACCAGGAGCTGTGCTGGGTCCCATGGTAGTTCTGTGGATGCTGATTCTAGAAATTATTTTTTTTACCTTTTTAAACATTAAAAGAAGCAAACCAGCACTTCAATTGCTAGTGTAAATCTGCTGTCTGAAATTGTTTTTCAATTAACCCCCCTCAAAAAACCCAAACTCTTTAAACAGAAGTCCAGCACTACATTTCAGATCTATTCAAGTCACCCTAAACGATTTATGATTCCATGGCGTGGTAGTCCTGCTACAGAAGACTGTTAGTCTTCTTCCTGTTAATGCAGGAAGAGGAAATATAGTTTATTGTTCATATGGTTCCTCACTTCTCTGTGGCTTGAGGCACAAAGTATTAACACAATTCTCATTGAACAAAGTTAATGTAACACTTCTTGATCCGGATCTCAGCTATGGATACTGGCTGTTCTGCCTACTGAATAACTGTAGAGTCCAGGCTGAGAAGTACTTACAGATGAAAGAAATAAGTATTAGGCAGATGGCAGCACTGCCTGAAAGTGTGATGGCTAAATGTGAGGGCACAAGATTTTGCATAGGGTAAGTTACCTCTGACTTGAAGCTGCCACTGGTCTGAACAGAGAGGGAGTGGGAGCAAATGAAAACATCTCACATAGACATATACTGTCTACTTGCTCAGCGGCGCTGCAGGGAGCAGCTCAAGATGCTGATGTAGAAGGTCATGTAAGCAGTTGCAAAATGTTAATGACTAGAAGGAAGCATAATTCCAGGCTGAAAGGTTAGGGATGGGGAGAGCAGAGGGAAAAGGCTTCTGAAATAGATTTATGAGACTCCGATTTAAATATGAGTTTGATTTGTTTTCTTTCCTAAATGGGCAGGAAGAAGGGAGAAAGTGCTATTAATATAAGATAACATGGAGGAAATTGGTACTTTCTGTAGCAAAACAGTTCACACATTATTTTCATGACCGTCTGCAGACTATGGTTTAACACTAAGGCTACTGGGACAAACCTGTTGCACGGGCAAACAAAGAGGGAAGAGACATTTCCCACACTGTCCCACAAGACATTGTTCTTGTCTGTAATGAAGAGGACACTGTAATTCATCTTTCCTTAATCCACGTCATCCCTTTGGATCCTGGTGCATTCCCCATCCTCCTATGAGCACACTTACAGTGCCCTGGCACTATGAACACAAGCAAGAAAGTTTTTGACCAGTAACTATCCAGCTGTTGATGGATGAACCAGAACAAGTAAAACAGTACTGAAATTTTTAAAAAACATTACTCCAGTGTAATGCTAAAAACCAGCCAGAATTAGACAACAGAAGGAAGATGCGGTCCACTTTATGGGAAGGATTTTGTGCTCGTATTGCCTGTGTTTACTGGTTGGGACTAACACCTAAGGAAATATTGAATGAAACACCATTTTCTAAACATTGTAGCACAGGTGAGCATTAGAAATGTCATACTGAGAAAAAAACGTATCAAAACTGTTAAAAATGTTAACTTTTTTTTTTTTCTTTTTTTTTAACCAAACCTCTCTTTTTTTCTTCTGCAGGATTGCTTGTGAAATAAGGGCTTAAATATACTTCAAGCAGAATTTTTCTTTCCCAGTGGTTTTCATTAAGCTCTCACCACTGATACCACCTGAGGACTGGTCTCCCATAAGTCAAGTAAAAGAGTATGTTTTCCAGTGGAGGTTAAAGTGATGATGGAGAAGTGGGCCTCCATGCTTGCAATTTCCCATTATTTTTTTTTCTTTTCAGTCTAAGTACATATCCTGTTGCAGATCTGCTCTTGCTGCATTATAACAGCATGCAAGTCAGGGAAATTATTTGAGATCTGTGCTGTCATGTCATCAGTTTGCAAGGAAAATTTTCCCATTACTTTATCTTTTTTAACTTACAATTTACATCTGGATGTAGACTGAAATACAAATTAGTGAGATTACACTGCTGTTGAGAAACAGCAAAGACATGAACAATATTTACCTCTTAGAAGCAGATGTTAAAAAAGGATGTTTGAAACAAAGAGTTGACAAATTAGTTTTGACTTGTAATAAACATAGCAGCTGCCTAGAGGACATCAGATGGATCCTATGACTAAATGAAAGAAACATATCTATATAAATATAGATATATGTTTTGAATAGAAGTGTCAGTTTTTTAATATGCTCAATCACCGTTTGTGCCAAAGCAGCCTGTCATCTGACAGAAAACTGCTTTTACTAGACAGCAAACAAAACCCGGCAAATGGCTGTTGTTTTCAGAAGCAGAGTTTGCTCAGTGTAGGCATTTTTCAACAATGAAATGAAATCATTGCAGCATTATAACACCTCCGTCATGACACTGTCTATTACAACCTCTAGCTCAGTCCCAACTTCTGAAAACTGAAACAAAATGAAAAACAAAACCAGAAAATAAACAATGCAAGCTAGAACCTACAGCTTCTCTACTTCAGTGGACATTTATTACAATTTGAGTTGCGAATAATGCAGCTACCAAGACCCAGCTACCTTATGCTCCAGGCTGGAGTCTTTAAACATCAGTGAAAAAGGCTTGATATGCTCTCTTCTCAATTTATCGCCACTCCGTAAGTCGATGGTGTGCTCTATTCGCTTGTTAATTTCCTCAGGCCCAGACTGGACATGCAAAGCTTGTGCAAGATGGTTTGGAAGCAGATTTATTGAATTTCTTGTTAGGGCAGCCAGAGTCTAGGGGAAAGCACATGCAAACAGAATAAACCTGCTGGTCCCCTTGGGTTAAAAATGCAATGTTTTAGATCATGTTGCATTGCAAACCATTATAGCATTCCATGCAATTCATTCAATGAAATCTATAGAAGTGTAAAATAATAAGTCTGTTCCACTAAACACATACAGTACATTAAGGGAAGTACTTTAATGTTGTCTTTTATACAGACTGGGAGGTTTGCTGCTGCACTGAACACTAGGAGGACCATATTCCCTTTTCCAGATTCTGTTAATTAATTATTAGAGCATGCATGAGGGGAGTACACACCAAAATCACGGCAGGGTATCTAACTCAATGGTGTGTTTTAACAACTAAGAACAGAAGCTACAGAAACAGAAGTCACAAAACAGGAGTAATGATGTTTTCCTTGGTCTTAAAGTTACTGGATGTGTGTAGTTTAGGAACAGATCAGTTAGGCAGGAGTGAAGAAGGTGACATTTCTGATTATTTCAACATGGGTTTTCAAATAACATGTTCTTCTTCACCACTGGTATATTTCAATCAGTCTAGATTACAGTTAGGCTATATGAAATAATTTAACTGTAATTCATATTATTTTATATTATCTCAGATGCATTATTCCTTAGGTATTTCACTGACTAATTAAAAGAAAAAAAGAAAATACTTTTGCACAGCTTCACAAAGGAAAGCTAGTGGAGATAATATGAAGGGTGCTTCACTTTCAGGAAAGAGGTAGAGTTTGCTTTCATAAAGGGAATAACTCAGTCCAGTTTCATGGTATCATTTTGTGACACAAACCACAGTGAAGCAGCTTTCCCACTTGAAAGGGAAATTAAACTTCACTACCTGTGATATTCCCAAGGGTTAAGAAATGTTAATGAATGGAAAGGATATAAACCTTCATACATAACAGCATAAGAAATTTCAGAATTATTATGGACAAGAAATACATTTCTGCTTGAGAAAAGTTACCCCATGAGTCCTTGCTAGAAAAATCTTCTGCTATATGTCCTACTGGGCATTGTTGGGAACAGGAGTTTGGGATCAATTTATCACTAGATTTCTCTCGAAAGCCAATTCTTTTGGATCCTGGGATTATGTACAACAAGTGATATAGGGAGATTTCCGTTGTTCATATTGAAAGGACAGAACAATCACATTCTAATGAATCTAGGACAGCACATTAAAACACAGGAGTGGTCCCAGGTACCTACATTCAAACCTCAACTGACAACTTTCTTTGCAGTCCTAAAATAAAGTCCAAGGACTTTGTAGTCACAGACAGTATCTTGTTTTCTCATATTTCATTGTTTGATGAGTAATTTAAGAGCCCAATAAACAGGCAGAAAAGGATGTCAGGACTGAAATCCTCTCTCTAGTGAAATGAAAAACAATCTTCCGGTTTGCTTTAGTAGAGAAAGGACTTCATCAGAGAAAGTTTGGCAAACCACTGCTCAAATATCCCCATTTTCCCTTCAGAAAATCAGTATCATCAACATTTAGAGAAAAAAAAAACAACAAAAAAACCACAACAAAACCCAAAAAACAAGGAAACTTTTCTCATACTAAAGTTTCTTTTCCCATACTAAAGATTCAAATATGCCTGAATCCGTACCTTAGCCTTGGAGAGCTAAGGTTGAAACTCTAAAGTGAGAGCCAAATTTCAGGCAAACAATCCACTGAGTCAGCTGGATAAATACTGTATTAATACACACTAAGGTACTATAGTTTAGGTATTCTTATCTCTTTTAAAATGAGCTATGCAGAAAAGTTATCAGTTTGTGTTGACTGAAATCTTACAAAAGAGTCTGAAGTCACTGTTAAAGGACAAGATCACATCAGATGTTGTGGTGTGCATTAGTTCCTCAAAATTAGTTCATATTGCTGTATCTCCACTGGAAGTGGAGAAGCTCCCTAATCGTTTACTCGAGCATTGTGTTTTATTTACATGAGGAGAATGATCTCAATTCATTCTAGTAAGTGACTAAATTTTGCTTCAAATTATATTTAAAACATTGATTAATATGAAGAAGTGCCTTGCTGAATGTATGAAGTGATTTACAATTCATGGTAGATGAACATGACATAATATCACCACTATGGCAATGGTGTCGGTGGTATTGGGGCAAAAATGGACTCAGAAGTTACGTTTATTTTCAGAGGATAGCAAGGAAATTAATATTTGAGTTTAACGGTCATTTCTCCCTCGCATCCATACACATACTTAAGACAACTGCTTTCCTGTAATTAGTAACAACAATAATGAAAAAATATCATGCAAATTATTGTCCCAAGAAGATGTTCTAAACACATTTTGTCTCTGTATCCCCCTTTTTGCTCTACATCTTTTAAGACTGTGTTATGCCAACATTATGAAACATTGGTTTTCCCAGTTACCTCACCTACAGTTTTGTGAATAGCTGTATGGAAGACACAATTGTGAATTGTAAGATACAATGGACTTGACCTTTCCTGATGCTGACAGTTAACTGTTCTTCATGCAGGAATGCATACAAGCTTCTGTTAAGAAAAAGCCCAGCCAAACTTGAATCTGAGACTAAATGATAGGATGAAATAAAGCAAACAAATAATAAAACTCCAACTTCAAAAATATTTTACAGACATTTAAAAAGGTGGCTGGGATTACATTTTACTTACTTCCTGTAAAGTTTTAATGAAAAAAGTTCAAACATCCCGACCTCAACAAGAAAGGAAATTTTTAATCAGTGCCATTTAGAAAACTCTAGGAAGGCTTTAATGTTTTTTTTTTTTGGTTTTTTTTTTTGTTTTTTTTTTTAATACTGGAAACACCAGATTTTGGAGGGAAATAGCAAAATACAAAGTCATATGTTTAAAGGGACAGGATACGGGTCAGATTTGGTTCAAGAGGAAGACACCTAAATTAAGATGTTTAGGGGCTTGGTGTCTAAGCTTCTATTATTGACAATATACTCTCTGGATACTTTCAACTGGCCAATTGTATGCAGCTATGGCCAGCTGAGATGCCCTAGGGTATCCTGGACAACAGTGTGGAGCTAGGAGATATAGCACAAGACCTATGGGAACCCCATGCATTTCTGGTCAGTGGTGAGGACCATCTGGACTGTGCCAGGGTATCTCAAACTGCAGTGGAAAGCCACAGCTAAGCTGAATCAAGCTCTTACTCAGCATGTTTCAGCATAGGTGTTTACCACTATTTGAGACATCGAAGTCCCTTACCTGGATTTTAACTGGTAGTCCAGATGATCACAGGTCTTTTATAGACAGATGTCTGAGGCACCCTAGAGCACCACAAGTAGCACTAGAACTGTGTGTTTAGGAGCTGAGCTTTGTGTGATTTTAACAACTGGGACACTCCATAGATACACAAATGCAAGTGCCTTGGTTTTGAACTGAATTCCACCCTGTTGTTTATACTTGTCTGTCATCTTGGCAGTCTTTAAGTATAATTTTTGTGATAACTGTTGAGTCATTGCAGCCACCACTATAATATGCTTATACCAGACAGACATTTTGAAATGCTTTTTTTCCTAATTCACATCATTACAGGCCCATCAGGTGCCTCCAGCACTGCACACAGTGACCACATAATGCTTTCAGATACTTATTTTGTAAAGCCTGGTGAAGAAATCCCACTTCATCAGCTATTAATTTGTTTTAGAGGAGGAGGCCTTCAGTCTCTTAACATAAAATAACTTCTGTACAGCTTTCTTTTCATTAGGAAAGAAGCCCAGACACTTGTTTCAATAAGAGAAAACTCTGTCCATATTGGGCATGGTCTGAATTTTAGAGCAGGCACTTTCATCCTTGGCTTATCTCACCATTAGAGATAAAGAACATGGTGCTAAATGTGCTGTGGACACATGTAGCTTTTGTTAACGTCTGTGACTATATACATAAAGAGTGGTTATTCTGTACTTCACTCATATCAACACATCTTCAGTTCAAGTCAGTGGACTTTGGCTGCCTATAGAAAATGAGTTTGAGGTAAAGAATATGA